>NC_090175.1:14158794-14373794 GCF_024679245.1 Pseudorasbora parva | reverse complement strand
CACACACTGACTCAGGTCCCCTGTTAGATAGTAAATCACGACGCCTGTGTGTTTGCTGTGACATTTCTTATCATCACAAAAACACTGCAAAGATTTAGAGTTTTTACAGCAATACCTGAGTTTAAAGGGTTAAATCAAGCAGAAATAGCTCTCTGATGTATTAATTGCAGGTCATTATTGAATAGTGATTACGTTACACATACACTGACTCAGGTCCCCTGTTAGATAGTAAATCACGACGCCTGTGTGTTTGCTGTGACATTTCTTATCATCACAAACACACTGCAAAGATTTAGAGTTTTTACAGCAATACCTGAGTTTAAAGGGTTAAATCAAGCAGAAATAGCTCTCTGATGTATTAATTGCAGGTCATTATTGAATAGTGACTACGTTACACACACACTCACTCAGGTCCCCTGTTAGATAGTAAATCACGACGCCTGTGTGTTTGCTGTGACATTTCTTATAATCACAAACACACTGCAAAGATTTAGAGTTTTTACAGCAATACCTGAGTTTAAAGGGTTAAATCAAGCAGAAATAGCTCTCTAATGTATTAATTGCAGGTAATTATTGAATAGTGATTACGTTACACACACAAACTGACTCAGGTCCCCTGTTAGATAGTAAATCACGACGCCTGTGTGTTTGCTGTGACATTTCTTATCATCACAAACACACTGTAAAGATTTAGAGTTTTTACAGCAATACCTGAGTTTAAAGGGTTAAATCAAGCAGAAATAGCTCTCTAATGTATTAATTGCAGGTCATTATTGAATAGTGATTATGTTACACACACACACTGACTCAGGTCCCCTGTTAGATAGTAAATCACGACGCCTGTGTGTTTGCTGTGACATTTCTTATCATCACAAACACACTGTAAAGATTTAGAGTTTTTACAGCAATACCTGAGTTTAAAGGGTTAAATCAAGCAGAAATAGCTCTCTAATGTATTAATTACAGGTCATTATTGAATAGTGATTACGTTACACACAAACTGACTCAGGTCCCCTGTTAGATAGTAAATCACGACGCCTGTGTGTTTGCTGTGACATTTCTTATCATCACAAACACACTGTAAAGATTTAGAGTTTTTACAGCAATACCTGAGTTTAAAGGGTTAAATCAAGCAGAAATAGCTCTCTAATGTATTAATTACAGGTCATTATTGAATAGTGATTACGTTACACACACACTGACTCAGGTCCCCTGTTAGATAGTAAATCACGACGCCTGTGTGTTTGCTGTGACATTTCTTATCATCACAAACACACTGTAAAGATTTAGAGTTTTTACAGCAATAACTGAGTTTAAAGGGTTAAATCAAGCAGAAATAGCTCTCTAATGTATTAATTGCAGGGCATTATTGAATAGTGATTATGTTACACACACACTGACTCAGGTCCCCTGTTAGATAGTAAATCACGACGCCTGTGTGTTTGCTGTGACATTTCTTATCATCACAAACACACTGCAAAGATTTAGAGTTTTTACAGCAATACCTGAGTTTAAAGGGTTAAATCAAGCAGAAATATCTCTCTGATGTATTAATTGCAGGTCATTATTGAATAGTGATTACGTTACACACAAACTGACTCAGGTCCCCTGTTAGATAGTAAATTACGACGCCTGTGTGTTTCTCTCCTCAACCCCCACAACCCCCCACTCACAATTTACATTTCAATAAAGGAGACTTGAAAAACCAGTTTGTGAACCACAGGCCAATAGAGCTCAAACTACCAATGTGGCAGAACCCTTCTCAGATAAACTAGAGAAGATGCTGGGATTTTACCTGCCAAATTAAACTAAATTACATTTTTTACAATCGCTAGGCCACATTTCTCAATACTTTGGTCATTTTCAAAATCCTTCACACAGTTCTCCAAACCAACTTTCTGCTTCACAGCAGTTATTTCACATTCAAAATCCACAAAAACCAACAAAACACTTAATTCATGTCTCAAATCAAGTGCCAATGATCCACAGTTTAGCTTGCACAGACTGAAGTTGTGATCACTGTGTGAAGAGTTGAAAAAGTTGAAAAAGTGTGTTTATTATTGAGAAATGTTTTGTAAAAGAACATTTTATATCACAGCTTAACTGTGGATCAACACTGCTTTAGCAAAAAATGCATTCAATGGCAACATCTTTCAATTTACCTGAAATCTTTTCTCACTTTGACACAAACACAAATCAAATCTTTGTTCTACAGGCCAATTTGCACATCCTTACATGCTGTTTTCAAAAGTGTTTAACTTATGGACAAAACAATAACATAATACAAAACTGAATGAGACAGCAATTTACAACATGTATACAGTAATATTGAAATGCAATTTATCCTGCTAAAAAAATCAAACACTATCAAAGCAACTTTGATGAAACTGAACAACAACACAAGTGTTAGACCATTACCATCCATTCAAAAGAGGAAACTTAGGAATAATGTTGTACTGTACTGTAAGCATGCAGTGAATTATGAGCAGCAGAGAGTGTCATTCTAGTTTTGTAAAGACATTTTAATTGTATAATGTTCCTGATGTTAGTGTTTGATGTAAACCTGTGCCGTGCTCTGTAAGAATGAGTTGATTTGTAAAAGTAAAATTAACTGCTGTGAAGCTGAAAGTTTGTTAGCAAATTTATAAACTCCTCACTCAGTTCTCCTAAATATTGGGAAATATGTCCTAGCGATTGTAATTTCATTTCATCATGTAATTTCAATTTATTTTTGGCAGTGTATTTGGTCTAGGACACAGGTAACAGTAGTGAGGTTCTGTGTATCACCTGTGAGAGTCTTCATGCATTGAAATGTAAATTACTGGTGGGGGGTTGAGCAGCAAACTCAACACACACACTATTCTCTATTCCAATTTCAAGAGCACATCTAAACCACTAGCCCAAACACATTACAAGTGAAAGCACAAATAAATACAAAAGATATGATACACATGAAATAAACAGTGCTTTTCAGGACGGTCTGTCAGTAGTTGTAATATAACACTGTATTGACCTCACTGTAAAAAAATAAAATAATAAAAAAATATATATATATATATATTTTTTTTTATAAGTTAATAATTTTAAAGTTACTTTTTCTCAAAGTGTATGTTCACTTAACTGAACCTACTATGACATAAGCAACTATGTTTACTGGGATACTTCCTATTTTTTTTTAAATAATTTTGTATTAATTTTAGCATTTTAGTTTAGCATTCGTGGACTGTCAGAGATACAGCTTTTGGGGCGTGTGCTTTAGGTGTTCACCCATATAGCACGTGAGTAATGAAGAGCCTTCTGAAGCAAAGTGGCACGTTTGTGTAAGAACAATGTCCATATTTTAAACTTTATAGACTAAACAAACTATTTTTATTTAAAGAAATTGTGTTTTAGTGTTATTATGGAAAGAGTAACCCCTGACACTAAGTTTTGTTTAGCTCTATCTTCTCTCTTCTGCGTTTGTCAGTGCACATACGTCAAGGATTCATGGGTGAAGAAGGGTTACTCTTTAAAGTACAACTCCGGTGAGAAATGACCCTTGGGGTAATTAATAGATGGTTACCGAGTAGATCGTTCTTTGGGATGCGTTTTCATGGAAATCAAGTGTACAGAGTTTTATCTCTAAAAACAGATTTGAGTGACGAACGCTGTGCTAAGTGATGAACTGTGACTTGGAATCTCATATGGGCCATTGTTTCCGGAAGAAAGCACTGAACGCAGTAGAGAAAAAAAAAGAAAAAAAAAGTCCATGTAATTAGATTTCACAAACGTAATTCCTATCGACCAGCTCACTTAGCACAGCGTTCGTGGCTCGAGTCGTCGAGACTGTTTTCCAAGATGGCTGCAGTCTGTAAACGTGTAATGTACTGTCTTTAGAAAGTATCTTCTTATTAAACCGTTTGTACTCTAACAAGTTCTCAATGCTGCGGTTTGCATGTAGGGACCCTCATTATGCTGCCTTGTTAGTGTGAGGTTATTTTGAGACTTGTTAGTGGTATTAACTAGCGATTTAATTTCACTTATTCCATGCCCCATAGACAAACATTATAAGCTAATCTGTGTTTAGAGATAAAACTCTTTAAATTCGATTTTCATGAAACCGCATCCCAGAGAACGATCTACTCGATAACCATCTGTTAATTACCCCTAGGGTCATTTCTCACCGGAGTTGTCCTTTAAGCGCAATGTGATTCGTGTGGCACTGAAAACCGAAAGCTAGTATTTTAGTCTATGGATCAGTTACTGTGTGGATCAGTTATATGATGGTTAGATGCACTTTTATGGACCGACAAGGCACTGGCATTTTAAAGCTGGGAAGAGCCAGGACTTTTTTAATATAAATTTAAATAACTCAGATTTTATTCATTTGAAAAAAGAATGTCATATACACTTGGGATGACTGGAGGGTGAGTAAATCATGGGCTAATTTTCATTTGTAGGTGAACTAACTGCTGTAAACTGGGCCCACAAACACAGTAGATCCACACAACCCCCCACACAATTTACATTTTAATAATAATAAATAAGGGAAGACTTGAAAACCTAGGGCCCTATAATTTCCGCGATCACGGAATCGCGGACGGAATCGCGGAATTGGCATATTAACGCGGAATCTGCATATAAACGCGGAATCTGGTGTTAACGCAGATTTCCCCGGAATTTTACATATTTGTAATGAAATTCTGTGTCGTGTGGGTGAAGAACATATGTCTGAGGAAAGTGCAGACCGGGGGAAGCAAATCTTCGCGACACAACCCCTCCCGTCAACTCAGCTCGCCCTTCAAAACAATGAAAGTACGGCGAAGTTGGTCTCCACGGCTCTGCTTTCGGCAGCGGAAAAGTTAAGAAACTCGACGCTAACGGCAGTTTCACACTGCATGCGCAGGCGGCGCAGAAGCTTTCCGTATGGAGAGCGTGAGCCGCGCTCGTGTATTGCACAGACAGACAAATATTGTCCATTCGGTCAGATTTTCCGGTGTTCTGCTTGACCCCTGTCATCTCGTGCTTTGATTTATAATGTGCACATTAGGCAGCAATGCATATCTGCTGCAAATGCGACCGTTTTCCCCTCTGTTAGTCTGTTCCAAACATGCATTTAACATGCTCTATATGGGTAGTTTACATGATAAGTAACCTTAAAGTTAAAATTAAGCATCTAGTTTTAATCATTTAAAGGGGCCTTTGAAGTTGGGGACAAAACTTCTGGCAGTGTTGTGTTTTCGTGTATTTTTATTTTTCACAGCTCTGGATATCATAATGGTGATTGTTAAACACACAGAACAATGCACTACATGATTTCATGGTGCAATGTTTTTTTTTATGTTAATTTTCAAATTTAAATGTTTTACTTAAGAGTACTTAAGAGTACTGTAAAATATGATTGTTATGATTTTTTTTTTTTTTTAGTTCTTTTAAAAAAAAATTACTTGAAAGAAAAAGCTAATGGAGCACTTTCATTTTAACTTATATAAACTATTATAATTTATTTTACCGGAAAGTTTAAAGCTAATAACCATTAATATTTGAAGTATTTGAAGTGCAGTGTTATGTTAAATATCATATTTGTCCTAAAAAGTAAATGTGATGTTTGTTACCTCGATAAATTTAAGGTCATTCCTATTTTTTGTTTTATGTTGTAAACATTAAAAGCAAACTCTTTTTTCACCAAAATTACAGTAAAGGGTAAAAAAACTGAATTACCAAACATTTTAACGGAAAAAAAGGAATCTGCAAAAATTAAAACGGAAAAAACGGAATTTGGGAAAAAATAAAACGGATTTTATAGGGCCCTAAAAACCCAGTTTGTGAACCAAAGGCCAACCTAGAGGAAAGGAAAATCAAACCTGAGATCTCCTTCTCAACGCACATCTTTCTCCTAGACAGAAATGAGATCAAGTGAACATCAAATTGAGACATAAGGCTAAGTCTCCTGCTTCTCACATGTTTATCCTGAGACAAAAAATGACATTCTCTCATGTTTATCTCCACTAAAGTTTCATAAGAGATCTCAACAACATCACATACTATGCTCTGATTTGTCTCCTTGGCGAGAGAGACTGGATTGCTCATATGTGTCTCCTCTAAAGTTTCAGAAGGGATCTCAACAGTATCACACGCTGTGCTCAGACTTTTTTCTTCAGCTAGATACTCTGGAACTCTCACTTTTGTCACCTCTAAAAAGTTTCATAAAAGATCTCAATAACATCACACACTGTGCTCAGAATATTATCCTTAGTCAAAGTCTCTGGCACTCTCAAATTTGTCAAACAAATTTTGGTCACTTTTTCAAAACTCTTCACAGAGTGATCACAACTTCAGTCTGTGCAAGCTAAACTGTGGATCGTTGGCACTTGATTTGAGACATGAATTAAGTGTTTTGTTAGTTTTTGTGGATTTTGAATGTGAAATAACTGATGTGAAGCAGAAAGTTAGTTTGGAGAACAAGTTTTGAAAATGACCAAAGTATTGAGAAACGTGGCCTAGCGATTGTAAAAACTGTAATTTAGTTTAATTTGGCAGGTCAAATCCCAGCATCTTCTCTAGTTTATCTGAGAAGGGTTCTGCCACATTGGTAGTTTGAGCTCTATTGGCCTGTGGTTCACAAACTGGTTTTTCAAGTCTCCTTTATTGAAATGTAAATTGTGAGTGGGGGGTTGTGGGGGTTGAGGAGAGAAACACACAGGCGTCGTGATTTACTATCTAACAGGGGACCTGAGTCAGTGTGTGTGTAACGTAATCACTATTCAATAATGACCTGCAATTAATAAATTAGAGAGCTATTTCTGCTTGATTTAACCCTTTAAACTCAGGTATTGCTGTAAAAACTCTAAAACTTTACAGTGTGTTTGTGATGATAAGAAATGTCACAGCAAACACACAGGCGTCGTGCTTTACTATCTAACAGGGGACCTGAGTGAGTGTGTGTGTAACGTAATCACTATTCAATAATGCCCTGCATTTAATACATTAGAGAGCTATTTCTGCTTGATTTAACCCTTTAAACTCAGGTATTGCTGTAAAAACTCTAAAACTTTACAGTGTGTTTGTGATGATAAGAAATGTCACAGCAAACACACAGGCGTCGTGATTTACTATCTAACAGGGGACCTGAGTCAGTGTGTGTGTAACATAATCACTATTCAATAATGCCTTGCATTTAATACATTAGAGAGCTATTTCTGCTTGATTTAACCCTTTAAACTCAGGTATTGCTGTAAAAACTCTAAAACTTTACAGTGTGTTTGTGATGATAAGAAATGTCACAGCAAACACACAGGCGTCGTGATTTACTATCTAACAGGGGACCTGAGTCAGTGTGTGTGTAACATAATCACTATTCAATAATGCCCTGCATTTAATACATTAGAGAGCTATTTCTGCTTGATTTAACCCTTTAAACTCAGTTATTGCTGTAAAAACTCTAAAACTTTACAGTGTGTTTGTGATGATAAGAAATGTCACAGCAAACACACAGGCGTCGTGATTTACTATCTAACAGGGGACCTGAGTCAGTGTGTGTGTAACGTAATCACTATTCAATAATGACCTGCATTTAATACATTAGAGAGCTATTTCTGCTTGATTTAACCCTTTAAACTCAGGTATTGCTGTAAAAACTCTAAATCTTTACAGTGTGTTTATGATGATAAGAAATGTCACAGCAAACACACAGGCGTCGTGATTTACTATCTAACAGGGGACCTGAGTCAGTGTGTGTGTAACATATTCACTATTCAATAATGACCTGCAATTAATACATTAGAGAGCTATTTCTGCTTGATTTAACCCTTTAAACTCAGGTATTGCTATAAAAACTCTAAATCTTTACAGTGTGTTTGTGATGATAAGAAATGTCACAGCAAACACACAGGCGTCGTGCTTTACTATCTAACAGGGGACCTGAGTCAGTGTGTGTGTAACGTAATCACTATTCAATAATGACCTGCAATTAATAAATTAGAGAGCTATTTCTGCTTGATTTAACCCTTTAAACTCAGGTATTGCTGTAAAAACTCTAAATCTTTGCAGTGTGTTTGTGATGATAAGAAATGTCACAGCAAACACACAGGCGTCGTGATTTACTATCTAACAGGGGACCTGAGTCAGTGTGTGTGTGTAACGTAATCACTATTCAATAATGACCTGCAATTAATGCATTAGAGAGCTATTTCTGCTTGATTTAACCCTTTAAACTCAGGTATTGCTGTAAAACCTCTAAATCTTTGCAGTGTGTTTATGACAACAAGAAATGTCACAGCAAACACACAGGCGTCGTGATTTACTATCTAACAGGGGACCTGAGTGAGTGTGTGTGTAACATAATCACTATTCAATAATGACCTGCAATTAATAAATTAGAGAGCTATTTCTGCTTGATTTAACCCTTTAAACTCAGGTATTGCTGTAAAAACTCTAAAACTTTACAGTGTGTTTGTGATGATAAGAAATGTCACAGCAAACACACAGGCGTCGTGATTTACTATCTAACAGGGGACCTGAGTGAGTGTGTGTGTGTAACGTAATCACTATTCAATAATGACCTGCAATTAATGCATTAGAGAGCTATTTCTGTTTGATTTAACCCTTTAAACTCAGGTATTGCTGTAAAACCTCTAAATCTTTGCAGTGTGTTTATGACAACAAGAAATGTCACAGCAAACACACAGGCGTCGTGATTTACTATCTAACAGGGGACCTGAGTGAGTGTGTGTGTAACATAATCACTATTCAATAATGATCTGCAATTAATAAATTAGAGAGCTATTTCTGCTTGATTTAACCCTTTAAACTCAGGTATTGCTGTAAAAACTCTAAATCTTTGCAGTGTGTTTGTGATGATAAGAAATGTCACAGCAAACACACAGGCGTCGTGCTTTACTATCTAACAGGGGACCTGAGTCAGTGTGTGTGTGTAACGTAATCACTATTCAATAATGACCTGCAATTAATACATTAGAGAGCTATTTCTGCTTGATTTAACCCTTTAAACTCAGGTATTGCTGTAAAAACTCTAAATCTTTACAGTGTGTTTATGATGATAAGAAATGTCACAGCAAACACACAGGCGTCGTGATTTACTATCTAACAGGGGACCTGAGTCAGTGTGTGTGTAACATAATCACTATTCAATAATGACCTGCAATTAATACATTAGAGAGCTATTTCTGCTTGATTTAACCCTTTAAACTCAGGTATTGCTGTAAAAACTCTAAATCTTCACAGTGTGTTTATGATGATAAGAAATGTCACAGCAAACACACAGGCGTCGTGCTTTACTATCTAACAGGGGACCTGAGTGAGTGTGTGTGTGTAACGTAATCACTATTCAATAATGACCTGCAATTAATACATTAGAGAGCTATTTCTGCTTGATTTAACCCTTTAAACTCAGGTATTGCTGTAAAAACTCTAAATCTTTGCAGTGTGTTTGTGATGATAAGAAATGTCACAGCAAACACACAGGCGTCGTGATTTACTATCTAACAGGGGACCTGAGTCAGTGTGTGTGTAACGTAAATCACTATTCAATAATGACCTGCAATTAATACATTAGAGAGATATTTCTACTTGATTTACCCTTTAAACTCAGGTATTGCTGTAAAAACTCTAAATCTTTACAGTGTGTTTGTGATGATAAGAAATGTCACAGCAAACACACAGGCGTCGTGATTTACTATCTAACAGGGGACCTGAGTCAGTGTGTGTGTAACGTAATCACTATTCAATAATGACATGCAATTAATGCATTAGAGAGCTATTTCTGCTTGATTTAACCCTTTAAACTCAGGTATTGCTGTAAAAACTCAAAAACTTTACAGTGTGTTTGTGATGATAAGAAATGTCACAGCAAACACACAGGCGTCGTGCTTTACTATCTAACAGGGGACCTGAGTCAGTGTGTGTGTAACGTAATCACTATTCAATAATGACCTGCATTTAATACATTAGAGAGCTATTTCTGCTTGATTTAACCCTTTAAACTCAGGTATTGCTGTAAAAACTCTAAATCTTTGCAGTGTGTTTATGATGATAAGAAATGTCACAGCAAACACACAGGCGTCGTGATTTACTATCTAACAGGGGACCTGAGTCAGTTTGTGTGTAACGTAATCACTATTCAATAATGACCTGCAATTAATACATCAGAGAGATATTTCTGCTTGATTTAACCCTTTAAACTCAGGTATTGCTGTAAAAACTCTAAATCTTTGCAGTGTGTTTGTGATGATAAGAAATGTCACAGCAAACACACAGGCGTCGTGATTTACTATCTAACAGGGGACCTGATTCATTTTGTTAAACATAAATAAATCAAAAGTGGTTAGTTTAAAAAGCTCATAAATGTATAAGGTGGTAAGATGGGCTTTTTATATGGGCCAAAAGTCACACATTATTTTTACAAATACTTGGCTAAAATAAAATGTTTTTAATAATGTCTATGTTAACACTTGTTTAAAAGAACTTTAGATGCAAAGTTTGTCCCATTTACCGTACCTTTTTTTTTATATATAAATAAAATATGCATTATTTTTCAATAATTATAGGCCACTGTCATTAAAATGTTATATATATATATACACAGAAACAAAAAATGTTTACAAAAGCATTGAATGAGATCCCTTAATAATTTAATAAAGTTTTACGGTCTCTCCACGGCCATGATGGATGGTATTTACTATATTTATTTGTAGAAACTGAGGACACACACATTTTGATGGCAGATGTATTTCTAATTACATCCTGGTTGTTTAGATTTTTTAATCGTTTTTTCTTGGATCCTGTAGTATTTAATTTTAAAGTAATGCAAAGTTTGAAACTAGTCAGGGTATTTAGTGAAGAGATATAATCTATATAATGTTTGTTCCTTTAGTAAGCAGCCTGTTAAACAGCAGCTCTAGAGTCAGAGGACAGCAGGCCATTCAAACAATAGAGGAGTGTGTGTGTGTGTGAACGACGTGTGTTTAAGGGCTATTACAGTTCCTGCTCCAGCCTACAGGGGAGCTGCTGAGCATGGCCTTAAACACTCACACACTCTTAGGTCCCCTCTTGGTCAAAATTTTTAAAAATTCACCAGAGTGTTGTTTCTTGATTTTAACATGATTTAAACACACACACCTGTAGGTCCCTACTTGGTCAAACATTAAAAAAATCACCAGAGCATTTCTTTAGTTTTTTACTTCATTTTCACATGATTTAATGCATGACCAACAGGGGACTTGAAAAATGTCCCCTCTTGGCTCAGAGGTCCCCTGTTGGTGAGTGTGTAACGACGCCAAGGTCCCCTGTTAGATAGGTAGACAAGTACACACACACACACACACACACACACACACACACACACACACACACACACACACACACACACACACACACACACACACACACACACACACACACACACACACACACTATGGTATAAGTAGCACACTCATTTCACCCCTAGCATAAATAGCAAAGGCTAAAAGCTTAGAGAGATTCCCACTCAAATGATCTGAATCTCAGTCTAGTGGTGCTAACTGCTTTAGCCATCAGCTATCGTAATTTATCACGAGGTCACTATCAGCCCTTCACATTCCTAGCGTGCAGATAGTGTGGTGAAGCTACTACTAGCAAGTGGGTGTTTAATGTGGATGTTTTACTTTTTAAAATGAGCTTTTTTTGTGAGGGGCAGATATTATGAATACAGGTCATTGAACATGAAAGTACACAAGATGGAGTGCTAGCTCTGTTTACATGCTAGTTATTGTAATTACACACCTATAAAGAGCAGATAGTTTTAAACAGTGGCAAACACAACACACACACACACACACACACACACACACACACACACACACACACACACACACACACACACACACACACACACACACACACACACACACACACACACACACACACACACACACACACACACAGTTGTATGCCGGTAAACTTAAATGCAGCTCATATGACAGTGCAAGGATTTTGTGCAGGCCAACAGAGAGCTATTAACTAAAAAAAGTTGAAAATTCACTTCGTGAAAAAGACAGTTCACTCGCTCTTATCTGAATGAAAGCTCCCTTGTGATAACAATTACAGGCTGGGGCACTAGAGTAGAGCAGACTGTCAAAACATTTTTACCTTACATTATTTAACAGTGTGTGTGTGTGTGTGTGTGTGTGTGTGTGTGTGTGTGTGTGTGTGTGTGGTGGTGGGGGGGTGTCATCAAAAACTCCTACAAACTGCTTTTAAAACAGAAAAAAGCTAAACCTAATTAAATCATGTTGAAAGGGCATCTCTACAAAGAAAAGATTAATTAAGAAATTTTACGACATGTAATATGTATTATCACTAATTTTAATTGATCGTTTTAGGCTACATATAAATGTATTTAGGTTCTATTTTAGCCCAAAATGCAAATCCTGTCATAGTATATTAATGTGTAAACCTGTATTTATTTTTGTTATGCACAGCTCAGTTTTGTAAGATCTATATATATATATATATATATATATATATATATATATATATATATATATATATATATATATATATATATATATATATATATATATATATATATATATATATATATATATATATATATATATAAAATATTTACATTTTCAGTTAGCAACTCACTGGAGGGAAGGATTATTAGAGAATCACTTATTTTCTTTATTAAGAAATGGTCTAATTTCTAATGCAACCTTTTTTGTAGCTGGATTCTTATGAAGCTCATTATGTATTTGCTCATTAGCTCATTGTGGGTAAACAAGGAAACCTAAAAATTAACCAGTTTTTGTTCTTGTTTTAAGCATAGTCACTAAAGTGTTGTTTTCAGAAAACAACACTTTATATCTTGTCATTGTGCCATGTGTCAAGTTTGGTGAAGGGGGGATTATGATGTGGGGTTGTTTTTCAGGGGTTGGGCTTGGCCCCTTAGTTCCAGTGAAATTAAATCTTAAAGGTCCCATGGCATGTATTCTTTTATTCTTTTATAATGTTTCCTGAGGTGTACTTATATTATTAGTATGGTTTTTACTGGCTGGAATGCTCTGTTTCAAGAGGCGTGTCTGCTGTGATCTTCAGTGAAAACACCCACTGTTGTGATTGGCTGACATCTTTGCATTTGAAAAGAGATTACGTGCGGAGGGGGCGTGGTTTAGTCAGAGCTGGAGCAGCTGCCAGTCCAGGGCCAGGCAGAGACAGGGAGAGCTGGGGAAAGATTGCTGAGAAAGCGTTATTGTACCGAGTTGTTGAGAGTTTATTTGGTTTGCATCTGAGAGCTCTGAATACACACAAGTGCACTTTGCAACGTTATTTCTCTCACAAAATGCGTTCACCACAGCTAACAGCAAACACAACATCAACATGAATACAGTAAGAGCTTCTGTTGAGCATTATTACTAGAGCAGCGTCATTCATTATAACAGCAGTTTGGACAAGTGTGCACTGCAGATATACGTGTGATCGACAGATCCGAACATTATAAAGAGTGTTATTTGATCGCTCTCTGTAGTTTAATCATTTAAATAACAGATTTGTTTCATGCTATTAACAGAAATGACGTGAAGTTGATCGTGTTAGTCACTGGCTTGATTCACTGATGCATCAAGACGGCCAGCGGCAGGACTGACAGTGTTAAACGATTCAGAAAGAAAGTCTGTGTGAACTTGAATGATTAGCTACACGTCAGAACTCACTGATTCCAGATCAGGCATTAATGAACACTGTTACTCACAGTTTGTGGTGGTGTTGATGAATCCATATGGTAAAGCCTGTGCTGCTAACATCGACTAATAAACTGAACCCATTCTCTACTAAGGATGCTTTCACACTAACACTTCTGGTTCGCACCCGGGTTCGATTGACGTCAGACTTCGATTTGTTTGGATAATGTGAACGCGGTCTTCCGAACTCGGGTGCGGTTTGCGGGTGTGCACCTGCTTAAAGAGGTGGTCTGGGGTTTGTTCATGTGAACTCCGGGACGGTTCGCTGCTGATATGAACGCAATCGTACTAAATCGCGGAAGTGAACCGCTATTAATGACATATGAGTTGATCAAAATGTGTGTTTTGTGTGTGTGTTTCACTCATTTACCTGACGAGCGTCACTGACATACTGGAAGCAGAGATGTAGATCTAATTTCTGCTCATCTACAGCATTTTTTAGAGAATTTGCAGTGCATTCGCGGCAAATAGACGCAAGTACTATAACATACTGAAGCTTCGATAACAAAACCAACAGTTAAAAACAAAAATATAAACGCAAACGAACCCTGGTTCAGACCCAAAAAATATAATATGAACACAGTCCAGCGGGGGCAGGGGAGGGGGGATCAATCGAACTCGGGTTCGGTCCAGGCAATCAAACCAAGTGTGAAAGCACCCTAATTCTCTGGGTGCGGGCAAAGCAGAGGAAGGGGAGGAAACCTTTCATGGTATGATGTCATAGGAGAATTCAGGATCAGATTGTCTGAGCTGAAAGACAGCCAGAACTCGGTTTACACCCATCAACATTTCTAGCCACTTAGGGACAATATTCAGGCTAGGGGAACTCATATTAATGTTGAAAAACCTACTATAAAATTTCATGCCATGGGACCTTTAATGATTCAGCATACCAGGACATTTTTGACAATTTCATGCTCCCAAATTTATGGGAAAAGTTTGGGATGGCCCCTTCCTGTTCCACACCAACTGTGCACCATGTGTGCACAAAAAAGGGTCCATAAAGACATGGATGAATTTGGTGTGGAGGAAATTGACTACCCTAGAGTCCTGACCTCAACCCGATAAAACACCTTCAGGATGAATTAGAGCAGAGAGTGTGACCCAGGCCTTCTCGTCCAACACCAGTGCCTGACCTTACAAATGCACTTCTAGAAGAAAGGTCAAAAATTCCCATTAACACACTCCTAAACATTGTGGAAAGCCTTCCCCGAAAAGTTTAAGCCGGTATACCTGCAAAGGGTGGGCCAAGTCCATATTAAACTCTACGGATTAAGAATGGGATGTCATTAAAGCTCATGAAGGCAGGCGTCCCAAAACTTCTCAATATAGTGTACTTTACTGGCCTTATAGATGGTAAATGGACAGCATTTTATCCAAAGCGCTTTACATTTTTGCCTCACATTCACCCATTCATAAACCGACGGCAACGTCAGCCATGTAAGGCGCCATCCAGCTCGTCGGGAGCAGCTGGGGTTAGGTGTCTTGCTCATGGACCCCTCAACACTTGGTCAGGTGGAACCGGGGATTGAACCACCAACCTTCTGGTTTGTAGACAACCTACATGAACCACTGAGCCACTACTGCCCATTATAGGATGTACATTTAGCAAACAGGAATAGATAGTTGTTGTCTTGACTAAAGACATAGATCATTAGAATTGCTTTTTCACACACATTTAATCCAATCTTTGAAGAAATTTCTCATCTTGAGTTATCAGTGTACGATACAGTCACATCAATCAAGAATAATGTTTTTGGTCATGAGTGATTTGAGTCTAACTCACGTCCAAGTCATGATTCTTGATCTACATCTGTGCTAAACATAATATTATATAACAAAATTAGATGACTTGAGCATAACTAAATCAGTCAATTGAAGAGCTTGAATATTATTCGAGGATTAATAATCAGTTGTGGATATTATAGTGCCTGTGCCAAAATGTCATGTGTGGTAATTCGTCCGAGGCAGTGGAATCAAGAAGACATTTAAATGAGAAAAATTTGCAATGCCAAAAATGCTTTGTAGCGGATATTTAGAGAATATGTAGAGACATTTACTCAAGATGAGACTGCTATAATATTCTGTCCTGAAAAAGCCTGAGAACATTTTTTTTTTAAAGAAATTTCTCATTCTTTTTTGAGTGACTTTTAGGAAGGGATTATAGGGAGTGACATATTGAATTTGAGGCATCAACATATAGCAAAATATGCCAAATTCTGTTCCAGTTGCAAAAAGTGTTACTGCAACATTATATTTTGCAAGCTTCTATAGCTAAGATAATATGATGTCAGAGTGTAATGAGATGAGTTCACCCTGTAGAATTGACTGTCATATTGGGCTAAAATATTTCTCTAAAATCATTAAAGGACTGGGGATAATTAGACTAGTGAGGTAGAAGCCAAACCATCGTGTGGTAGTTTTGAGCAGTGAGCGCCACAGGGAAAAGGTAAATGCACATAGCAGAAAGTGCAGCCACAGCAGATTGCAGACGGGAGAGGAACATCAAATGGCGGCAGTGCCAAATCCCTGGAAGAGAAGCGGTCAAATGCTGGTGGGAGACCAGCGGCAAGAGAGAAAAAGAGGCATGCAAAGACTACTACTGAATTAATGTCATAATTTCTGTATTAAAAATACCGTATCACATTGTGTGGTTTGCGGGGTGAAGATTTAAAGGAATTGGTTCATTGGTTCATATCATTTTACCCTGGCATCTAAGTCATCATAAATTAATTATTCATATTGTTACTTTGCAACTAAATGTCACCTAACTCTCATTAGAATATTAGTAGATTGTCTGGTTAATATCTGCTACTCTTTATTTTGATGCTCCCCAGCAGACATTTTACTAACAATAAGTAACTATCTCTCAACTTGTTCTACTAACTTGAACTCTACACCTAACCCTAGCATAGTTGCAAAGTTACTTATATGAGTAATTCAAATACATACACTTTTGGGAGGATACAGAAAATGCATAGTCACCTCTCAACTTCAATCTTGCTCTTGGATGAGATAGAGAATTATTGTCTGTGGATGGCAAACATCTGACCATCATCAGACAAGTAGGAGGGCGCCAGACCATTTAGGGATTTGAAAAGAAACTGCAGTACTTTAAATTCAACTGGCAATCAACAGACAGACATTAAAAACAGATATATTCACATTAGGGACCCCAGTTAAAAATCTGGCTGTGGCATTTTGATCCATATGAAGCCGTGACATATAGAGGTCTGGGAAATTCCAATATATACAATAATCCAAACGAGATAAGATGTAAGATGAAAATTTAGGAAAGACATAACTTTGCACAGACGTTTTAAATGAAAGAAGCTTGACTTAATTACTGCAATAACTCTTAAAGTCGTGAGCACCACCAGAGTTTTTGATCATTTTGACAAAAATTGCATGCCCCCAGTAGCCTGACAAGCCAGACCCACATCAAGATGTTTGGTCTGGAAACTCACCATAGACGGGGGTTTAATCCGAGGGCCGGGATAAACGGTTGTCTTTCAAACTCCCTCTGCACGCGATAGGATAGCGCTACAACCAACCAGAGCAACGAAGGTGAAACGGAGCTCGTTGATAGATTAAACATTCACCGTATCCGGTCGGCAAAACTCTGAACACATCTTCCCTTTTTAAGAATGACTTCAGTGCCGTTCTTTGTTCTTTTCTCAGAGAAAAGCTTAACTCCAAGTCTTTCAGAATCACGGTCAAACCTGATTCGAAAGACCGCCGTTCGCCAGTTTCTGTGTTTACTAGAAGCACGCAAACGCAACTCGGGCGTCGTCATTATGGCCCCGCCCGCCGTCTCTATACACAATGTGATTTGCCCGGCAAGAGTTAGGGGATTACAGCTCAGAAGGGTATTGAGAGTTCCTAGACGACACTCGTCGGCAGATTAAATTTGCTGCCGCTAGGGTGCGTCTAGATTTCTAGGCTATGCCCCCAGAGTATTTAGTTACAAATATCTGAACATGCAATATGTCAAAAGAAAGAACAGAGCTACTTCTTTTAAACAAAACAAAAGTTTGGAGAGAAAAAAATCAAGCTTAATAAATAAATAAATAAATAAATAAATAAATAAATAAATAAATAAATAAATAAATAAATAAATAAATAAATAAATAAATAAATGAACAAATGAATGAACGAATGAATCAATCAATAAATCAATCAATAAATCAATCAATAAGTAAATCAATAAATAAATGAAAACTTTTTGAGCAAAAAGCTGAGAAAATTGTAGTTTTTACCAAAGACTATGTTTAGATCGGATTCGGAGCGATGATCAAAACACAGATGGAGCAGATCAAGTCCATCAACACCCTAATTCTTCACAGTTCTACAGCTCATCCTGTGTCGATATTTCATTAAGTAACATTAGGCAATTTTGATTTATATGCTTTTTAACGTTGGTGACCATGTTATTTTACATATGCATGTTTACATGAAATCGCTTGTTTCTGCTTCTTCTTCAAGTTTTGATGCGTAGATTCAGTACTCTTTCAGAAGATGTGTAATAGCACTCCTACCGTATAACAGTGGAAACACAGAAAGCCAGAAACTTTGTCAATTCAATTTTAGGGTCAGAAGAAACAGACTTTAGGGTAAGCGATAGGGTCAGATTTACTAAACCGGGCAAATTAGCGTGAGAACGCAAATCCATAAAAGCACAGATGGGAGTGGACACTTATGCGTGTGATCTATCCATGACATGCAGATTAATGAACGCAGACACAGCCAACTATTTTCCATAATGACCAGCGCAATCTACCAGTTAGCGTCTGGTTTAAGACTCGCTTTTTTGAGCGGTAAATAATGTTGTGAACATCAGTAAATTGACGAGCGCAAATCTTACTCCTACAAATGCATATGCAATAAGGTCAGGCGCAAAAATTATTTTGTCCACGCCTTTTCAAAACAAATCTATCACTGCGTGTCTTCAGTAAATCCTAACAGTAGTTTTTTAATGCCAAAAGATGGTTTGCACGGGTGCAAACTGTTAGCAAATTTGGCCCTTAATATATTGGTCTCACTTAAGACTTTGGAATTTAAGTTGCCAAAATGAAAAATAGGTTTTCCTTTACACACAGAGGGCCCAAAGACAATTGCTTCTGTCTGTAACAAAGTTCGTGTTCAGGGAAGAAGGAGGAAGGAACCCAGTGGACGTTGAACATAAATAAATAAAAGCGGCAGTCCCTCAAAAATAACTGCTGCATACAGTCTAAACATAATAAAACACAACATAAATGTCCCAGGCCTGGTCCTCTCTGATCCTTAACTCTCGTCACTCTTCCTTTTATCCTTCCGAAGCTCCTCCGTGGGATTCGAGACCGGTAAGGCGTGCAGGTGACGCTCGAATACACCCACGCCACCGACTTTGCTACGTTCACATAGACTGGCAGATAGATATGGGTGTCATCTGCATAAAAATGAAAAGACACTCCATGCTTTCAAAAAACTGAACATAATGGAAGTGTGCACAGAGAAAACAAAATTTCTCGGAGCAAAATAATTAGTAGAGTGTCTAAGGTGGACTATGGAAATAAAGTGTAACCCCATAGTCTATTGGCACTAGCTTCTAACCTTTGACTATTTGGTCAAGAAAGTGGCAAAAAAATCTATATACTTTTTAATTACTATATTTCTAAATGAATCACTCCCTGATCTATTTTAGTTGAATATGGTCCATTGCATCCTCAAGAACACTTTCAGCTAACATTAATGAATTAATAAAGCTCTACTATCCACTCCACACTATACTCATTATGGGACTTTGCAATGTACTGCATTGACCAGCCGTGCTTCAATTCACCATTCACATTAAAGGATAATCATTGCTTTTTTAAATATATATATATATATATATATATATATTTATAAATAGCTGTCCCACATTACATGTTAATGTGAAAGCAGAAAAATGGATGCTGACTATTGTATTAGACCCAAAGCTGTTATTATGTTTACAGTAGAGCACTTAATTACGACCCAGACCTGGTTTTATAATGTCATTGGAAGTGAGAGTAGCTTTTTAATGTGAACTTGGCTTCCGTCTTCACTGGCTGGAAAATTAAGTACTTAGATGCGACAGAAGGAGGGGGACATCTCCTCTGAATTTGTCTCTTTTCCCCTGGTGTACAAGTTTTCTATTTTTCTGAAGACAAAAAAAAAAAACTAAAAAAAAAAAACTTGGCATTCAAAACAATACAGTATAGTGTTGAGCAGATGTTGATGACATTTGTGTGTGTGTGTGTTGGTGGTAGAGATGCCATCTAGATACAGAGTAATTAAATCTGCTGGTTCAGAACTGCTGGGAAATATGAATCCCTAAATAAGCACCCACAACTGTAGGCAAAACAAAATTGATCTGTTAGAAAACCATCCCAGATTATTGCATTATGATTGAGTGCCACAGTTCCCGCATCCACACAACACACTGAACAAGACTGAACAGAAGTGCTGGGGTGTGATTAACTAAAATTAGCACACAACTAACTTAACTACATTTTAGCTTGGCTGATTTAAGGTAGTTTTAGGCACTGGTCAGTTTTGAGGTTTGGGCTATTTTGCTTCGCATAATTTGTCTTCTTTCAAGTTAGTGAAATGAAAACAAAATACACATTTAAATGTTGTGTAGTGATGTGTAGTGATAGAATGAGCTAACAAGCGGTGTTTTTTTCTGTTTCTTTGGATATTCTTGTTGGTCCGTGTTTTTGTTTGTTTTTGTTTTGATTATTTGTGGCAGTGAGCTGATTTTGATTCTTTTCACCATTTGCCTAAACAGTGACACGCGAGAGCAGTGGTATCCTCAATAGTCAAATTGCCCTTTTGTCTTGCGTGTACTTTTTGCTTGCCCCCTTTTCCAACAAACACTTTGAAAGCGAGGTTCGTATTGCGTACAGTGCATTATTGTATTTTTTATCAGTGTGTGTGTGTGTGTGTGTGGGGGGGGGGGTTGTTATGGCGACGGTGTGGGGTGTGTTGCTCATTAGTGAAGGCCCTGACTGAATAACAGATTCAGATAACATATTTTGAGTTTCTGCTGATTAAACCAATCTCCTTCATTATATTAACTCAACTGTCAATGATTTGAAATTTAGGCAACCAGGTAACTTATTAAGCCACCAAATGCAATACATACACTTTATTGTCAAAAGTATTTTTGACAGTCACTTCCATGGTCATAGATGTATGAAATCAAGGACCTAGACTAGCAGACGCTTCTACAAACATTTGTGAAATAATGTTTCACACTCAGAAGCTCAGTGAATTCAAGCGTGGTTGCTGTGATATATTGCCACCTGTGCAATAAGTCCATTTGTGAAATGTCCTCACTTCTAAATATTAAACTCAACTGTCAGTGGTATTATAACAAAGTGAAAGTAATTGGGAACAACAGCAACTCACAGAGCGGAGTCACCGCAGTCAATATCTTCAGACTTCCAAACTTTGTGTGGCTTTCATATTAGCTCAAGAACAGTGCGTAGAGAGCATCATGGAATGGGTTTCATTGACCGAGCAGCTGCATCCAATCCTTACATCACCAAGTGCAATGCAAAGTGTCGGGTGCAGTGGTGTAAAGCAGCTGCCACTGGGCTCTAGAATAATGGAGACGTGTTCTCTGGAGTGACCAATCGCACTTCTCTGTCTGGCAATCCGATAGACGACTCTGGGTTTCGTAGTTGTCAGGAGAATGGTACTTGCCTGACTGCATTGTGTCAAGTGTAAAGTTTGGTGGAGGAGGAATTATGGTGTGGGGTTGTTTTTCTGGGGTTGGGCTTGGCCTCTTCCAGTGAAAGAAACTCTTAATGCTTCAGCATAGCAAGTCATTTTGGACAATTTCATGCTCCCAAATTTGTGGGAACAGTTTGGGGATGGCCCCTTTCTGTTCCAACATGACTGCACAGCAGTACACAAAGCAAGGTCTATAAAGACATGAATATGTGAGTTTAGTGTGGAGGAACTTGACTGGTCTGCACAGCACAGAGTCCTGATATCAACCCGATAGAACACCTTTGGGATGAATTAGAGCAGAGACTGTGAGCCAGGCCTTCTCATCCAACATCAGTGCCTGACCTCACAAATGTACTTCTAGAAGAATAGTCATAAATCCTCATATACACACTCCTAAACCTGGAAAGCCTATGGAGTGGGCCAACTCCATATTAAACTCTACAGATTAAAAATGGGATGTCATTAAAATGCATGTGCATGTAAAGGCAGACATCCCAAAACCTTTGGCAATACAGTGTATTTTTACAGGCTGTTTACTTAAAATGATTTTTTTTTCTCCACTTCAGCAATCCAAACTTTCCAGTATTCTAATGGTTTTTACAGAGCAGGTTGTTAACTTATAATTCACCTTATTTATATAGCATTTTATTTCTAAAATAAAATCCATAGCCATTTTTTTTTCTGACTAGACTTTTTTTCTGATTTATTGAGTGATAAAAAGAGATATCACCAAACATTTAACTCTTACACAGTATGTCAACAAAATGAATGATTTTGAAACCTTTCTGTTCTGTAAATGTAACTTAGATTTAATTTGATAATTTAATTAGATAATGCCTTATTTGCATATGAAAACATGAGGATACAGCAAACGTGTAATAGAAAACAGTTCTTTTATAAATTGTGATTAATCAACTGGGACAACTGATGTAATATTTACCATATTATTTGGTCTAAAACAGTGTTCCAATTACAATACTTTTTTTCAGCAAGGTCACACACAATAGATTATGCATAAACTGTTTATTTTATTTACCTTTGGGAAATCTAGATTCATTCTAGTGAATTAGACTGTTTGGATAGTTTATTTGAATTGACTCAATTTCATAATACAACTCATTGATTCAAATCCCTGCTCAGAAAGTGTGTTGTGTATTTTAAATCTCCTTTATTATCGCAAACTCGCTAGATAGTTAGGTGTCTGATTCAGTTTGTTCCTAACTTAAATGATTTGACCATTTTAGGATCAGCACAAATATGGAAAACCTGAAATTATCTACAAATTTAGGAATTGTACATATCAGACATGAGATGATTGAAAATTTGTATTTATTAATAATAACCATTAAGTAAACTGAACATTTACGTTTACATTCTATGCTATGCTATGCTATGGTCACCAGTGTTGGGGTAACGTATAACAATTATCTTGAGTTACGTAATCAGATTACTTTTTTTCAAGTAACTAGTAAAGTAACGCATTACTTCTAAATTTACAAAAAAACAGCTCTCCTGTCACTATGTTACGAAAAATTGGGAGTAAGTGTAGAGTCGTTGTATGCACCAAAACATAATTGCTATAGTAGTTCTAGACTAAATGTGAACATGCATTTATTGATCTCTCTTGCACAAAAAATAAAGATTCAGTCAAAAAGTAATGTTAAATAAAACACATGTTAATTAATTTAATCTCACTGTATTGACCAATATGCTGCTGACCTTCGATGATTCAGTTAGACCATAAGCAACAATGACTTTAGATATTTAGTTTTTTGTTTGTGGCCTGTTAAGTTTTCTTCTCCTGCCTTCTTATTTTTCTGCAATCCAGGGAATCAAAGCACAGCTGAAAGGTTTGTTTGAGCTGTGCTATCTACTCTAAACGTGTGAATTTGCATTTCCTTTTTGTGGGAAAGGGCCTTTACATTTGCCAAAAAATAGAACTTTTTTGTTATTAAAGCGGTGGTCGCATGCGATTTCACTTTTTTAACTTTAGTTAGTGTGTAATGTTGCTGCTTGAGCATAAACAGTATCTGCAAAGTTACAGCGCTGAAAGTTCAATGCAAACGGAGATATTGTCTTTTATAGTTATGGCAGTTTATTGCCTACAAAAATGGCCGGTTTGGACTACAACGAGCTTCTTCCCGGGCTGGTGACATCATAAACTCTTGCTAGTCACCGCAGATGTGACTTCTGCCCGTAATGGTGAGGGGCGTGGCGTTTCCAGCAACCTGTGGAACTTCAGCCAATAAAAATACAGGAAACTACATTTGGCCATTTAACCAATCTAAGACCGTTGCGTTTTTCAGAGGGATGGCCTTCATAGAAGCAGGAAGCAAACGAGCCGTTCAAAGGACAGTGGTGTGGAATAAAGCTAAAATATTTTTAAAAATCTGCTGTTTTTAAATAAAATAAAAAGTATTAAGACATGTTATACTGCTCTCCATAAACACAACAAAGCCTAGAAAAAAAAAAAAACACGGAACCACCCCTTAAAAAAAAAGGGAAAAAAAAGGAAGTACTTTATAAAGATCAAACCTTTAACCACACCCTTGAATATAAACTGTGTCATGGAGGCATAAGCAGATCATATAAAAACATACAAATTATTTTTGTGGCAAGCAGGGCAGGGAAGAGAGCCGTGGGAATGAAGCAAGGCAATGAGCACTAATGATCATGTCAGGGTTCTGTCACTCCGGTCTAGCTTATTTTTTCTTTGGTCACAGAGCCCTAACATTGCTGTATTGGTCTTGGACATGAATGCTGACTCAGATCCAAATTTGAATAGAAGTTCTTGAAATATATCTTCTATTCAAAAAAAAAAAAAAAAAAAAACATTTAATAAAACAAAAATGGATAAAATCATTCTGAAAGTGATTCCAACAAACTTTCTCTGTGGCATTATCGGTGTAGCTGTGGTGTGAACTCTGCTATTCTTTATTATTGAGAATGATTTTTAGAATCCTTATCTTAGTTATTGTCCTTGGTGTAAACAGGCTATTATAGTAGCTTTCCCGACACTAACTACTGGAAATGTATTCCATCTTCATTAATGGCCATAATGAACTAACTAATAGCCACGATTAAGTAATAATCGAGTAAACGAGGAGAAAAAGAGGTTTAAAAAAATGAGGACGGAGAAAGATAGCTAGCACTGTCAAAGCAAACTCCCAAGCCTCAAGCCATAAATACAAGCCTTTTTGTCATGCCTTTGATTAAAACACTAGCAATTTATGATTTTCTTTTCATCCAGTTCATAATTCATTAGACCTCAGAGTAAAAAAAAAGAAATGTAAAATACAGCCTTATCAATATTAATGATACGAATGTGTTTTGCTTTGAATGCTGCTATATCTCCAAGTGAAAACTGCGTGCTGTAGTCAGTGAATCTTTAAAATGCATTGATCTCATAAAAAGCTGGAGAGGTTAGTAAATAGTACCAGAGGATAAATTAGCCAACAGCGCACTGAGCCAAGAAGAAGACCTGTGAAATCCTTCCAAACGCATTTAGCGGTCATAAATGAGCAGGGGGTTTGAGCTCCGCACGCACATAAACATAATCACCTTGAAAAATGTTTTGACACCTTCGTAAAAGAGACATCATGAAGACTAACAATGTGTAGGTGTACCAGACAGAAGAAGCGGATGCCATAAATCTTACCTTGCGCTTGTTGTTAGGGCTGACGTACAGATAGCTGAGGATGGTCTTCACGCCCACCTTTTCATTGAGTTTCTCATAAGTGGTTCCGTAATCTGTTGACCTGAAATGTAATCAGAGGCCTTGATGAGAACCTGGGGAATCAGCTGTCGTAATTAAAGACCTACTGTGCACTTTAAACAAGGCTAAAGTGAGTGTGGAAGTGTAGCTTATTCATGATAGCAAATCACTTCTTAACTGCCTAATTTGTTTGAGGAAGGTATTTACAGGTTTAAGAAATGTTGCAACAGTTTGGTGATGCAGGGAAGTTGCCACGGCCATTTAACGTCCCTTAAGATGCAGTCACATTAGTGAAATTTCAGCGACATTGTGCATTAAAGAAAACAAATCCGTTCTTCATTGTTAATAGCATAGTGCTGTTTGAAGTCAGAAACATCCAGGAGCACATTACGTAATAAACGAGCACATAATATTCCTCACAGCTTCATTGTTAATAGAGACACTTAACACACACAGGTATGAATCTCTCTCTCTCTCTCTCTCTCTCTCTCTCTCTCTCTCTCTCTCTCTCTCTCTCTCTCTCTCTCTCTCTCTCTCTCTCTCTCTCTCTCTCTCTCTCTCTCTCTCTCTCTCTCTCTCTCACACACACACACACACACACACACACACACACACACACACACACACACACACACACACACTCTCTCTCTCTCTCAATAATGAATTCAAATAAATGCTTTAATTCATTTAAATAAAAGTAGGACATTTCCGATAGCATGTGGAGGCAGCATGAGCACATGGCTTGTAATTTGTTTTTCATGGCCTTGTGCTTGTGTTTGTCCTGTTTGATGTGAGCACATGGATTGTCACGTGTTTCCTTGTGCCACGTGTTCTCCTGTTCAGTGTCTAACCCCGCCAATCATGTTATCCGATTATTGGTTCATTTGCCCTCATCTTCCCTCGTTACCTGCCTTGTTTGCTCCCTATTTATTCCCATTGTGTTTGGAGTCCTTTGCTGAATCATTGGCTGAATCCCAAATTGCCCCCTAAACCCTTATTCACTATTCCCTACTTTAGTCCATACAGTTCCCTTGAAGGAGTGAATGAAAATGAGTCGGAAAAAACAACAAAAAACACAGCCATTGGGTGTACATCAGCTGTACACTCGTTATTGTGGTGCAATGTGGGATTGAATGAGTGCAACATATTCTGGACACCACTACAAATGGCCCCTCAAATAATGCCCTATTGGGTATAGGTGGAGATTTCGTATTCAGCCGTTGTCTTCTGTTACCTTGTTGTTACCCGTCATGCTTCATGATTCCTTGCTCCTTGCATCTTAGTCAAGTTTTCCCCCTCATGGGTAGTTTTTGTTCAATTTTGTTATTGCATTGTTAATAAAGAGGCCCATTTTCTTCTGCGATTGAGTCCTCGTCTCATCCCTTCACCCTCAAATGTGACAGATCGTCCCCTGTGTGCCACACCGGACTCGTGTCCCAAAGAGGAGCTCTGGAAGGATAAAAGGAGGAGTGATGACAGTGAAGGACGAGAGAGGACCAGGCCTGGGACCTATATGTTGCGGTTTTGTTTTAACTTATGCATTTTTGTTCGTTTTGATGAGTGTCTAATTGATGATTTGCCAGTTCCCGCCTCTTCCTTCCATAGGGCCTTTAACTTTGCTACAGAATTCATATCAATTTGTAAAAATGTTAAAGTTAAGAATTGTCATCAGACTGTGTTGGATGAGGATTTAACTTTAATGTAATTTGATATGATATTTGTCTATAGAAAAAAAGAATACATAATATCAGCTGATTATAAGGTTTGTTTACTTATTTTAATAGATAATATTTAAATAAAAAAAATTAAATAATAAAAAAAAATGTATCCATGTAATGCAATGATGATCTATGTATTTCACAGGTCGTTGTGATTTTGCCAAGACATGTTCCTAGAACAACATTCCTGTCTAAAAACATATCCTATCTGCCTACGTATAGTACACCCTAAACGTATGCACTCTTTTTGTAAAGAAAAAGTACAGGTGTTGGTCATATTAAAAGTAGATTTATTTCACTAATTCCATTCAAAAAGTGAATCTTGTATATTACAATCATTCATTACACACAGACTGATATATTTTAAATGTTTATTTCTTTCCATTTTGATGATTATAACTGACAACTAAGGAAAATCCCAAATTCATTTTTCAGAAAATTAGAATATTACTTAAGACCAATACAAAGAAAGTATTTTTAGAAATCTTGGCCAACTAAAAAGTATGAACATGAAAAGTATGAGCATGTACAGCACTCAGTATTTAGTTGGGGCTCCTTTTGCCTGAATTACTGCAGCAATGCGGCGTGGCATGGAGTCGATCAGTCTATGGCCCTGTGGCAAGCTTGCTGGCCAATTAAGTACAGGGATACCATGGTCCTTAAACCAGGATTGGTTGTTTTGTCATTGTGTACAGGTGCCAAGTCCTGTTGGAAAATGAAATCTGCATCTCCATAAAGTTGGTCAGCAGCAGGAAGCATGAAGTGCTCTAAAACTTCCTGGTATATGGCTGCATTGACCTTGGACCTCAGAGAACACAGTGGACAAACACCAGCAGATGTCATGGCACCCCAAACCATCACTGACTGTGGAAACTTTACACTGGACCTTAAGCAGTGTGGATTGTGTATGTTGGGACTCTGGGACCCTGATTTCCAAAGGAAATGCAAAATTTACTTTCATCAGGGAACATAACTTTAGACCACTCAGCAGTCCTTGTTGTCTTTCTCAAGCTCGTTCCAAATCTGTGGACCTCTACAGACAGCACTCAGGCTCGTACATTTCAATTGTCATATTTGACCAGTAATTAAATGTGTTTCCCTTGTGTGATATGTATGCTGGGGTCGGGTGATTGGGACAAGTTCACATAACCTGTAATTTAACTTATAAACAACCTGGAATATCATACAGGCATTATGAAAAGTATTATATTCAGTAAGCCTTAAAGGTTCCATTCTTTGCGTGTTTTCGAAGCTTTGATTATGTTTACAGTGTGCAATATAACATGAGTTAAAAAACACAGTATTTTTCAAACAGTTTACTTATCTGTACAGCGCTGTTTCCTCTGTCCTAAAAATGGCCTGATGATTTCCTTGTTCTATGAAGTCCCTCCTTCAGAAACACGTAACGAGTTCTGATTGGGCCAGCGGTTCCCGTGTTGTGATTGGACAGCAGCTTAGCGCACTTTGCCCGGAAAGGTCCCTCCTCTTACCATAACGGGGAGATGCAAGCGCTGAATGCGCGCTCTTCTCCACGTGGGAGAGCAACAAGACCACGCCCCCTATTTTGTGTGTTCTTGTGGGCGGAGGGTTAGTCAACAAACGGTTCTAGTGACGTCATTACATCCCTGCACTTCCTGCTGTAGTCCAAACCGGCCGTTCGCTGTAGGCTTTGAAAGGGAACTTCTGTTAAATGAAATATCTCGCTTGGCATTGAACTTTGAGCTTTATAATTTTACAGGTATTATTTATGCTCTAACAGCAACATTTCACACTAACTAAAGTTTGAAAGATGGAATCGCAAAGAAAGAACGGGACCTTTAATAGACCAAGGCGATGAAACAAGGGACGTAGACAATTGTAGATCATTGTAGATAAATAAAGAAATTGTAGAAATTGTAGATCAATAAAGATTCAGAGATATTTAGTGGTATTTACCCTTTCAATAATTTGTTCATTTATTTTAAAACAGAAATGCTTATTTGCCTTTTTTTTTTTCTTTGGAATGAAATACGATGTAATTTGTCTTGTTTATGTTAAGATATAATTTACTGCACCGAAACCAGAAAGCAACATTTCTTAGCTCTCTATTTATTATTTCTTCCATTTCATCTGGACTCTTATGTGACATAAATAAGTTTGTGTCATCAGCAAATAAAACCTTTAATTTGTAATAAACTCCATAATGGTGTAATTTATTCAATAGGATGTCAAAATCAATAGTATATCAATAGTTACAGACTGCAGCTTTAACCATTGATCTCATATGGTGTCTCTCCTCCTATCCTGCTTCTCATAGGTCGTTCCGACCCAAATTGGACGGTCAGCGCGCGCGGTGGTTGTCCCGGTCAGTGGGGCATCCTCTTAAAAGAGGAGCGGAAGCATGTCATCGCTAGAGGGAGAGAGCCGGAGACCGATCAGTGTTTCTAGTCCTGTGTAATGTTGTGAAACTGTGCCGGTGAACGGCTGTTGTTGAGTAAGCCACTGGTGGTTTCCTTTCTTTGCATTTCTCCGTCTCATTGTTATCATCTTCTTTTTGTTAGTGGCGTGTGTGCCACTGTTATACCCATTTGTTATTTATGAACGCTGCAGGGGCTAGGTGCGTTTTACTTTAAAGATATATTTTCTCCTGTTTATGTCTAGTTAAGGAGGTAGGGAAGGTGTTTTTTTTTTTTTTTTTTTTTTTTTTGACAAGAAAATTTAGTTTTCTTGGGAAAAGTAAGTTGGCTTTTTGTTTCTTATTTTTGGCCTGACCCAGCCCTGAAGTTAAAGGTCCCTTTTAAACTCAAACCTGCTTTGTTTCTTGTGTTTATTTTATGTTCACCCCTGCACCCCTTGACCAAGGGATTGTTACAAATCTCAAATACTATCAGGATGATAGCATGCACATTTGGATGCAGGGATAGTCCTAACTCAACCTAACCCTTACCTATATGTTATCCCTAAAATCAGAGGGAAATGATAGATGAATAACACTGATAGAAGCACCTAACCCTGGTTTTAAGAATAAACTTAATATAAGTGCTAATCTTTTCCTTCAAATCTGATTGGTTGACAAAGATATTGATCCAGGAACATGTTGCACCTGGTAAAATCACGTTCACATTAGTTCATGAGTTTTCATCAACTCATAATATATATAATTAAAACTGTATAGAGAATTGAGTATTTTTTAAATTAGCAAATATTTAGATTTAGTTTAAAAGTAATTTCTGTAAGTAGACACCCTACCAGCTCATCATCCCAATGCTCATTGGCATTCACACAAAATGTCAGCTTTTAATTAAACTTACAGTATGGGGGAAGTTTAAGAAAAGAGACCATCAGTCAAAGCTGAGGAAAGACACACAGTGAGTTTTATCTCCAGAATCTGTCATCGCTCAATGTGACGTTTTAATGTTAATGAGACTTTGCTAACTGAAGTTTCATTTTCAGCTTTCATTTTTAAAGCTACACTGTGTAACCTTTTTAGTTTATTCTTAGCTAAAAACACTTAGTTCTTTCAAAAATATATGCGCTCATTAATGTATATTTACTTCTTTCAAGTTATAAAGTATTCTCGTAAGTTTATAATATGCCATTGAAAATACATACGGGTGAGGGGTTCGAATGCTGGTCGCTATGTTGCCCCTCCATCTTGAAAGTACATTAGCCAAAGAGGGACATACCCGTAAATTCAAGCTTCGCCTTTCGCGTTTTAACACTCGATGGCACCATGTCGAATGTGAAGAGGGGGATTGCTAGCCTGACAAGCCAGACCCACATCAAGATGTTTGGTCTGGAAACTCACCATTGACAGCTCAATCTGAGGGGCGGGATAAACGGTTGTCTTTCAAACTCCCTCTGCGCGCGATAGGATAGCGCTACAACCAACCAGAGCAACGAAGGTGAAACAAAGCTTGTTGACAGATTAAACATTCGCCGTATCTGGTCGGCAAAACTCTGAACACATCTTCCCTTTTTAAGAATGACTTCAGTGCCGTTCTTTGTTCTTTTCTCAGAGAAAAGCTTAACTCCAAGTCTTCCAGAGTCGCGGTCAAAGCTGATTCGAAAGACCGCCGTCCTCCAGTTTCTGTGTTTACTAGAAGCACGCAATCGCAACTCGGCCGTCGTCGTTATGGCCCCGCCCACCGACTCTATACACGATGTGATTGGCCCGGCAAGAGTTAGGGGATTACAGCTCAGAAGTTTATTGAGAGTTCCAAGACGACACTCGCGGGCAGATTAGATTTGCTGCTGCTAGGGTGCGTCTAGATTTCTAGGCTAGGGGATTGCCATGTTAATCTTGAACTAAATTGGCCACCGTAGGAGTTAAAACGAAATCAATATTGAGAGGAACAGAAACTATTATTCCCTGGATGGTCATATACCTGTTCACCGCTACATGGGGGGAAATATCACACAGTGTAGCTTTAAATGAGTTCTGTAGGAGAGCGCGGGGCACAACCTAGTTGACAGCATTACGAAACTTTGTGTATTTAGTTGCCATATCAACGTTTATTTAGAGAAACAAATGTGCCAAATTTAAAACATCTTTGGGAGAGATCACTGAACATTTATTGGAACATTAATTTATTATTATTAAGTCAATTTTTAATCTATGTGTTTATTTAAATGCTGATCTAACAGCAGAAGACGCCAGCCTGTTTAAATCCCAGTTGTGTGGGTGGGGCATGTTGTCACAGCCTTACAATGAGCCGCTATTAGAACTACGCTATTATAGTCTATACTTTTATTAACTCTTTTGAGAAACCATGAGAAAAAAAAGGTGAATAAAAACTGAGAGTCATGAGAAACACTGAGAGAATGTTCAGTAATGATTCATTATTATTATGCTTTGAACAATACTGTACAGCTGTCAAACTCCATTTTTTTTTTGTATTTTTAATGATAAAAAAGCCGTTATTTTATTTTAAAAAGTTAATAATTGTATCTTATTGACAAAATATTTTAGTTCGTCTAGGATATTTTAATATATATATTTAATAGATATTGTGTGTATATATATATATATATATATATATATATATATATATATATATATATATATATATATATATATATATATATATATATATATATATATATATATATATATATATCAGGTAACATTTTAAGCTGTAATATGCTCCCCACCTATGGGGCATGTTGTCACATTTCACTTCCATTCCTTCAGGATAAATAAAAAAAAAAAGTCATCACTGTATTAATGAAACAAAAGCACATAATTGTACTAGACATGTGCAATTAATGTGGGGGGAAAAAATGGTTTACACAAACTGAGAAATCAAAAAGCGTGAGGTTGTTCCCCGCTCTCCCCTATACTCGAAATTCAGCAGTTTCTAAAACAAACTGCAGGCCATCGATATTTGTACAATTTTTGTCATCAGATCAATAACAGCCAGATACATTGTTGCAATGGAATAGGAATATGCAGAAGATGCAGACAAGGTCGAAACACCAATGTTTAATAACAGGAGCATAACACAGAATACACAAAGACAGCTGGTCCGGATCATATTAATCCAACAAATAAGACTTCACAAATGACCGCAGAAACAAAGGGAGCATTTAGCGGTTGACTAATGAGCTCCAAATGCAACACAGGTGTGTGGTAACTATGGCAACGAGCTTCTGATAAACACAGAATTCCAGAGAGGATGCCCTCTGTTGACTGTTAGGGGAACAACAGACATGTCCCTGACATCTACATAAACAAACACAGTCATTTCAGAGGATACAGCTATGCTACTCTGGTGCTAATAACACTTCTTGGTTATTAACTAAATATATGTCATTTTATAGACTAGGGAAGGTCCACTGAGATGAAATTAAAGTTCTCAGCGTTGTGAACAGAACTGAAATGATTATTTAGCTCTTTTATCCAAGCTACTTACACACTTAAGACCCTTTTACAAGCTTCAGTGCATCACTTCAATGGATGACCACCTCCACATGAAAAGTGACCATTTTACAAAGTGACAATCGTGCATGTATGACCTGGCGATTTGCAATATAAAAGATTTGTTTGTCGATTCATGAAACTTTATCAGGATGTTCTTGGAATTTAAATTAGCTCATGAAATCTTGTTGAGATATTGTAACAGGTTGTTGCTATTTGCTGTTTTGGTTCTATTAAGCATGCATATCCATACTTTTATATAAATGCCACAAATGTCAAATATGGATGTATTGACAGTATCTGAAATTTAAGAATTTTAAGTATGAACAACTTGTTTGTGATTGTTGAAATGAACATTAAATAAGAATAATAAATTCAAATTTCCATTACAAATGGAACCTTATTGTAAAGATTTACCTCAATCTTTTCAGATTAATATATTGAATTAATAACCGGATTTGATTATATTTAATAATTGTGATTAATCAAATATGCTCAATACAATAAACTTTTTTGTTTCAATTTTAAATGATTGAACATTCTGCCATTTTGATCATTAACATAATATTTTTTTCTAGTTTTATAGTTATATACACACAGATCAGGCATAACATTATGACCACCTTCCTAATACTGTGATGGGACCTGTTTTGCTGTATAAAATAAATAAATAAAATAAAATATAATAAAAACCCTGCACTGCCCTGTCGAGGCATGGACTCCACTGGACCCCTGAAGGTGTGCGTGGTATCTGGCACCAATATGATAGCAGCAGATCCTTTAAGTCCTGTAAGTTGTGAGGTGGGGACTCCATGGATCGGACTTGTTTGTTCAGCACATCCCACAGATGCTCGATTGGATTGAGATCTGGGGAATTTGGAGGCCTAGTCAACACCTCAAACTTGTTGTTGTGCTCCTCAAACCATTACTGAATCGTTTTTGCTTTGTGTCAGGGTGCATTATCCTTATGAAAGAGGCCAAAGCAAACCAAGGTTGTGTTTCCATGAAAAGGGTGTACATGGTCTGCAACAATGCTTAGGTAGGTGGTACGTGTTGAGTAACATCCACATGGATGGCAGGACCCAAGGTTTCCCAGCAGAACATTGCCCAAAGCATCACACTTCCTCTGCAGGCTTGCCTTCTTTCCATTGTGCATCCTGGTGCCATGTGCTCTCCAGGTAAGTGACACACAAGCAAAAGAAAACATGATTTTTTTCCTTTCTCCATTGCTTTGTGGTCCAGTTCTGATACTCACATTCCCATTGTCGGCGCTTTCTGCGGTGGAGAGGGGTCAGCATGGGCACCCTGACTGGTCTGCGGCTATGCAGCCCCATACGCAACAAACTGTGATGCACTGTGTATTCTGACACCTTTCTCTTTTAGAACCAGCATAAACTTCTTGAGCAATTTGAGCTACAGTAGCTCATCTGTTTCATCGGACCACATGGGCTAGCCTTCACTCCCGATGCGCATCAGTGAGCCTTGGCCACCCATGACCCTGTCCCCGGTTCACTTTTGATAGATACTGACCACTGTAGACCGGGAACACCCCAAAAGAGCTGCAGTTTTGGAGATGCTCTGACCCAGCCATCTAGCAACACAATTTGGCCCTTGTCAAACTCGCTCAAATCCTTACGCTTGCCCATTTTTCCTGTTTCAACTTTAAGGAAAAATGTTCACTTGCTGCCAAATATATACCACCCACTAACAAGTGCCGTTAAGAAGAGATAATCAGTGGGCGGCTGGGCGTTACACCGCAAATTAAAATAATAAGACAAATTCCATAGTAGTTTTTTTTTTTTTTTTTTTTTTTTTGTGTGTGTGTGTGTGGATATTCAGAGGATTTGTTTGAAATAAATCAAAACCAGTTTTGATTGAAGCAGCACTATTAAGATATTCAAGAGTTTCTAAGAACTATTCTTAGAAACTATTATAAGAACACAAGTCAGTCACAAGTTAGTGAACTGAGGCTTTTTTTTGTTTCTTTTTTTCAGAAGCAGAGACATCCGGCCACCTCATTAGGCTGTTATTGAAATATAAAGCTTTTTCCATTTAATTGCTTTAGCCTAGCTGTATCTATACACATGCATTCACACAAGGAGATACAGAAAGAGAGAAGGAAATGAGATAAAGGAAAGATATCCAACAACCCATTGTTTACATTCCGCGTAATATTAAATGTTGAATATTGACAGCATTTGAAAATAGGCTGTAGTGATGATGTGGTGAGTTTCATAAAATATTCATACGTTCATCTGTGTGCTAATGTGAAACTTGTGTTCGGTTGAGACATGACATTTTTAAACATGTTTTTTTAGGGTAGAACTGCCATTTCAAATCTATTTTAGAAGAGCAAAGTCTTGCCAACTCACACAGAAATGACGCAAAGACATCAGAGAATCAAAATATCTGCTACTGCTTTGTGTGCAATCAAGCATACACCGGAAATATAAAAAATCATGTTTGGATGTTAAAGTTGCACAAACCTCATTTGACTTGCAGTTTGATAAAATGAGAGAACTCCGGTGCCATTCTTACATATTTCAAAACACTTGGAACATCATATTTTTATAACAAGCACGTCATCTTTTTATAACAAGCTTGTACTTTGTTTTTGCCTGTTTCCGCTTAAAAATTCTAGCCTGAATTCTAGCCAACAGTCATTTTCAACACCACCGAATTCACTGAACAAAGGATTTTTTACTCCATGTTTAAATTGCTTAATTAAAATGGCATAGTTGCTATTAAAGGGTTAGTTGACCCAAAAATGAAACTGATGTCATTAATGACTCTCCCTAATGTCGTTCCACACCCGTAAGATATTTTATATTTAGTCCGAGGGGGTATCTAAGTCTATGCACACTATACTGTCCATGTCCAGAAAGGGAATAAAAACACCATCAAAGTAGTCCATATGTGACATCAGTTGGTTAGTTAGAATCTCTTGAAGCATCGAAAATACATTTTGGTCCAAAAATAACAAAAACTACGACTTTATTCAGCATTGTCTTCTCTTCTGCATTTGTGTTCAATCCTCAAATAAAGATTCAAACGGTTATGAATCATTGAATCGATCAATGATTCAGATCGCGTGCCAAACTGCTGAAATCACGTGACACTGGCGATCCGAATCATTGATCGTTGATCAATAAATCCAAATCCAATTTATTTCAGTGAAGTTTGAATATAGACTGTTAAGAGTTTCGCTCTCGTTGCTCTGATATTTTATTTAATACATTAAAAGTATGCAGTTGTAATTTAGTTGTATGGCACTTCTTTTTTATTTATTTATTGTTTATATTATTTCATTTTTAAAAATATATTTTTAATGCAATTTATTTAATTGTATTTACCTTTAAATGACTAGATTTGATTCATATATAATATAATTTAAGCACATTCACATTATGTCAACTTAAATTCAAAATAATGGTCCAATACATGCAATAACCAGCTCAAAATACCTCACATTGGATCACTTTGGGTGTCTCTGCCTACCTTTTGTGTAAAAAAAAAAGTGCATTCAGAAATAAAAATAGTTATTATAAAATATAGAGTTTTAGCATTTTATATTTCATTTTGAGCAGATTTTAGTTTTTTCTATGTCCATTCCTCACATTCTATTCATTTCAAACGGGGTCAAAGTGACACACGATGGAAGGATTTGTTACTTTTTTTTTTATTACATAAAATAATTACATAAAATCCTTGAATCAAGTCAATTTGCTCTGATGAACACTTTTGTTAAAAATACTTTTTGGGTCAAAATGGCCTGAGAGAAGGATGTTATTATACCTTAACTACACTAGATTACACTATACTTAGGGGAACAATTTCTTGGTACCACTTACATTTGTAACTTTTCAAAATAGTCATTGTACTAACGTGATTATGAATTCCCTACAGAACCTCTTTACTGAAACCTTCCACTCTCCACGTCACCGAAGAGCCTTTTACATGATGCATAAAAACCCTAAAGCAACTAAAATAAATAATTGAACCCTGAAAGACCCAAATATAGAAAAAAACTTTGACTAGATAGATAGATAGATAGATAGATAGATAGATAGATAGATAGATAGATAGATAGATAGATAGATAGATAGATAGATAGATAGATAGATAGATAGATAGATAGATAGATAGATAGATAGATAGATAGATAGATAGATAGATAGATAGATAGATAGATAGATAGATAGATAGATAGATAGATAGAATATTTTTATTACAAATATAGCCAAATTTCCAGTCATCAGTAAACCCCGCCCTCGAGCCCATTACCTTTGTTCTTTCTCCGCAAAAGAGAACTCGATACCGGTGCATATTTTATGTGTGTAAAAGCATGGGTTTGACAGAAAAATGTGCGCTTCATTAATTGTGTTAAATAATATTTTTTTTTTTTTTTACTTTTTGACCCAGACAATCTGATGTTACCAAAGAAAGCAAATTTTTAGGTTTTCTAATAAAACCCTTTTTACGATGTAATTTTTCTAAAGAAATAGTTTTTCAATGAAAAGTTAATAATCTTGTTATTTGCTTTTTCCACTCACTGGCAGAGACTGAAGCACAAGTTCTGAAGCTGAATATATTTTGTCTATGTGCATAAATCAAACCTTCTTTCAGTCTCAAAATACATTTAATCACCAGTACCTCAATGCACCTCTATCACAATTCAGCTATTTTCAAAGCTAACAATTTCACAAATGAAGTACTTGCAGAAGCTGAGACTCAAAAGACCTTTGTGTGTGTGTGTGTGTGTGTGTGTGTGTGTGTGTGTGTGTGTGTGTGTGTGTGTGTGTGTGTGTGTGTGTGTGTGTGTGTGTGTGTGTGTGTGTGTGTGTGTGTGTGTGTGTGTGTGTGTGTGTGTGTGTGTGTGTGTGTGTCCATTTTGGCTTTGTAAATGTTTAAGGGTACTGGCTGGTACTTTTATAATAATATTTAATGATTGCACAAAAACTCTCATGCTTCCAGAAACAGCACTAAACTTTGCCAACCAAATGCATTCTGTGTTTCTCTACACTATACTATGCTACTCTAAAAAATGCTTACAGTAACTACTGTATAGGAAGTGTCTCTGTACTTTATACATTCCCATGAAAGTTTAATTATCTGCCACGGAAGGCATTTGACTACATTCATTAAAGCACTACTGAATTTATCTACCCGGGTGAGGGGGAAATAATTGTCTTGAAATATGCAAATATCTTGAGGGAACGCCATAGGATGCAGCTGGCCTGTAATATGGCCTTGGTTATTTTATTACCATCTATTAGATCTGATAACTTGCATAAGACACTCTTAAACTTACACTGCATTGTACAGTACTGTACTTATACAAGGATACTGTACACTTATATGATAACTCATATAAGGCAGAAAGCACATCCAATTCATCCATATATATATTTAAATGTTGTGCAATTAAAATAAAAATGCAGCATTTTCATTATCGGGTTTACTACTAAACAAAGTTTAATTTTAAATGATTGCATTATTTAATAAATTGCACACATAATAAATTATATTTATTATATTATATTACTTTATTATATTACATCACATATGTCCTATATATTTTTTGTTATTAAAAGAAGTCTCTTCTGCTCACCAAGGGTGATTAAAAATACAGTAGAAACAGTAATATTCTAAAATATTAATACAGTTTAGATACAAAATAACTGTTTCCTTTTTAATATAATTTAAAATGTAATGTATTCCAAGTGATATCAAAGCTGAATTTTCAGCAAGACACTTTTTTATTATTAATGCTGAAAACTGTTGTGTGGCTTAATATTTTTTGTGGAAACCCTGATACATCTTTCATTGATGAATATAAAGTTCAAAAGAACAGCATTTATTTGAAACTTATTTTATTTTTATTTTTGTAACAATTTAAGTCTGTACTCACACTTTTAAACATTTTAATGCACCCTTTTAAAATAAATTAAAAAAAATCACTGACCCCAAACTTTTATTTAGTCAAAAAATACAGTACTTCTGTTTATGTTTCCACACTGATTTTAAAAAAAAATATATATATTATTATTTTTTGCAGTTTTGCACACATATCTTTTATGTAAAGGTCACATGTGGAATTAAGAACATTTCTTAACAAAGCTAAATAAAATTAACAAAGAAAATTTGTAAGTTTAACCTGGCCAGTAAAAGGTTGAGTCATTTCTACTTAGTTGAAGATTCCTTTGAGTTCACTTCTTATTAAAAAAATACTGCATTGAATTAAACCACGCTTTTAACGTGTAAATTGTGTAGACAACATATCTATGTAATTGTAACGTACTAGCCTAGAAATCTAGATACACCCTAGCGGCAGCAAATCTAATCTGCCACGAGTATCATCTAGCAACTCTCAATACCCTTCTGAGCTGTAAACGCCAAACTCTGGTCAGGCCAATCACATCGTGTATAGAGTCTGTGGGCGGGGCTTAACATAATGATGCCAGAGTTGCGTTTGCGTGCTTCTAGTAAACACAGAAACTGGCGAACGGCGGTCTTTCGAATCAGCTTTGAGCACGACTCTGGAAGACTTGGAGTTAAGCTTTTCTCTGAGAAAAGAACAAAGATGTTTAATCTGTCAACGAGCTCTGTTTCACCTCCGTTGCTCTGGTTGGTGTAGCGCTATCCTATCGCGTGCAGAGGGAGTTTGAAAGACAACCGTTTATCCCGCCCCTCGGATTGAGCCCTGTCAATGGTGAGTTTCCAGACCAAACATCTTGATGTGGGTCTGGCTTGTCAGGCTAGTGACGTATTGCTCTGAGACGCAAAGGCTGAGGATCCAAATGCAGCTTTATTAAAGTGTAATCCACAATCGTAGTCAGAAGTACTGATAGTGATGTTACATTCTGTGCCGAGGCTTCAGAGCGTGTGTCCAGAAATCCCGGAAGCTTTCAGTGAAGCACGTATCGAGGCTCGGATTGTTTAGACCAATGATGTCATTGATGACGTCCGAAGCCTTGCTTAAGCCTGACTGGTTCAGAAAGCGGTTCACATCTTGCCCTCTGCCCAGGTAAACCCTGCAAATTTCTTAATTTTCCTGCTAATTTTATATAAATAATAATATTGCCTCTCCTGCCTCCACATTGCCCCCACAGTTATGTTATACAATCATTATATATCACCAGAAAATACACATTATATTCATGTAAATAGATTATTATTTTCTCCGGGTGGTAATGTGAGCAAAAGAATAGAAATTAACCCTTTTGTGAACCATTTGGCTGAAAAGCTTCAGTGCTTCATGAGGCTTCATCTCGCCACCACTAAGTACTAGGGATGGGAATTTTTATCAATTTCTCATTTCGATCATCGATAGGCCTCAAAAATGAGTACTCGATTAACCCGTTCGTTCCACGGGGGGGGGTTGATTGTTACGAAAATGTATGTTGACACAAACATATGATGTCTTTGCAAATATGAACATATGAAAAAAAAAAAATATGAAAAAAAAACCTGCTATATTATGATGCATAAATGTCTTTGAAAAAGAAACAAAACAACCGTCTCAAAATCAAATAACCCAGTCAATAATATCGGACATTGTATTTGGGCTGAAACTGTGAATACCACCCTGCAGAGCTTTGCTAGCAGATGAATAAACTCCAAACGCATCCTATATGAGATTAATCAGATATATGCCTATTATAATTTACATCTACCCAAAAGGACTCAAATGCGCACGTGAACTTGGCCATGCTAGTATTTTACAGACTTGAAGGGGAAACTAATTTTTAATGTGCTCTTCCCTAACACATGGGCAATGACTTTGAAACCACATATCATTTACAACACTATTCCAATCGTGTTCTCATTATAATTCTATGTACATGACAGATTGGTGGTTCACATAATTTTATTTTTCATGATCAAAGTGATTACAGGCATCACTGCGGGTTTTCAAATCCACTTTAAAACAGGTCTACTGTTAAAAAAATGAGAACAAAACACTGCAGCATTATTAATATCATCAATGATTTTGAAAAAGAAATGACTTATCTATATGTAGGCCATTATATGACCATCTCAAATAACCCAAAGTCGATAATGTCGGGATGTCACGCATTTAGAGAATGAACACCAGCCGATATAACGGCAGCGCTTTGCTAGCTGGTTATTAAAGGGTTACTTCAGCGATAAGCATATGGCTTTGTGTCAAACCCTGGAGTATATTCAAATGATTGTGCTTCCCCCCCCTCATATCCCCCCGAGACAAGATATTTATGGATTTTATTTCTGGAAAAATTCCTCCGATGACACAAATTGACGATATTTGCATTATTAGAGGAATTTTTGGCCAAAGGCTAAAGACTACAGCCAGCAGAGGGAGCCATTTCCACGTTTTACACCCGCGCATGGGGGATGGCCGATCGCACTCACAGCTCACATTTCTACTCCATTAATGACCCAGTTTAAATACAGATTCATCTTCCCAGCGCTGAAGGACTCCTTTAAACTCAACCAAACACCGTCCTACAGGTGATAAATCAGATATAGACAACATATAATCAAGTATTAAACAAGTAATCTTACAACTCGCATCTGTGGAAAAGGATGCGGATGAACTGTGAACTTGACCGCGTTCTGATGTAACTCTCGTTGTGGATTACCTTTAACTGCTGATACACGGGGAACTAAAGCACAGAGAATACAACATTCTATTACAATCGTGTTCTCATTATAATGCTGTGTACATGACAGATTGGCGCTGTGCATCTTGCACTCTATTTCATGATTACAGTGCTTCCAGGCATCACTGCGCACTTCGGATTAATTTTATTTTGTGGTCTGGAAGGCGTGCTGTCTAACGCTAACCAATCAGACCTTAGTTACCACCCAAAATGCTGCAATAACCAATCAGAAAAATAGACAATTAGTATTTTTTTAAAGTCAGGGCGATCATTGTTTTGATGATCAATCATCGCTCTCATGTTCGAGTACTCGACCACTGTTGCCAATCCCTACTAAGTACAGGCAAGGTCAAAACACAGGCAGACTTTAAAAAGAGTCCAAACTAACAAACACAACAAGGTAGGGACCGCAGGCAAGAGAGTAATCCCAGTGAAACACTCAACAAGCTATCGCAAAAAATGACTGTGATAATAACCAGGCTTATATAGGACACGTCCTGTGTAGGATGCAGTATACGAAGTGTCCTCAATCAGAATTAAACGAGACGTCCTTCGTAGGACACACAGGCAGGAAGTATCACGTTGCTATGCCAACAAGTTCAGCCTCGTTGCGCTCTCACGCCAGTTATATGAATGAAAATTATTTATAACTTGAAAATGACTATGAAATGTTTCTTGTCTTGACAGCAATGTACTGTTCTAAACGTTTAAAAAGCACTAAACAGTTGTAATTCTGTTTACCACAACTATCTGTTTGAGGTAATAGAGCTTAAAAAAACAAAAAAAGCTTGAACTACTTAATTTAAACACCACACCTACGCTCACATGTATATCTGGCGGTGGTGCCGTTTTTTCATATAATATAAAAAAAAATGACGGTTGTTAACGGAGACGCAAAGAATTGTGGGTTATCTCCAGCCGTGAAGGCTACACCTCATGCACACTCCGAATTCCTGTGAAAGAAGGACGCATTCGAAGGTCGCATTTGGAGTGTCCTACTCACTTTTTTGAAATGAGACGGCCTTATGACGTATGCACCCTTCGAATGCGACCTCCGGAGGACGCAGCCTTCTGAAATGAGACACAGCTATAGAGTGAGGCAAACAGGGTAATGAGACACAGGTGTAAACAATGAGTGAGATGAGTCTGGGCAAAGTATTATGGGTAATGTAGTCTTTGATGGAATGACAGTCCGGGGTGGAGTGCCCTCTGGCCGTAACCACGGGGCACTCTCAATGGTGTTCGTGACACTAATAGTCGGTACACAATACAATGATGCTACAATTCTATGGATCGTTTTTAGTATTGATGTGTCATTTTCAGAAGAAAATGAACTCCATATGTCACAAAATGGCAAGTTACTAAACCTAACAACAGAAGCAATGATAGCAAAGTGTAAATACAGCTGGCAAACAGCCCAACCTCAATCTCATGGGAACACCAGTATCAGAAAAGTTGAGTATTCTTACTTCATTTTATAATGGTGATATTTACACTTTCATTTCTACAGGCTTGAATTGAGTTCTAATATAGAAATTAGTTGTTGTTGTTTTTTTCATTCTTGCCTGAACTAACTTTTTCCAAGTAGAAATTACTTTTTTGTATTATTTATTTCACCACATTTTTTTTATCAGTGCATTTGAAAAATAACCCTTTTTTTCATTATACCTCTTACATGATTAACTTGAGGGTACTACTTACACACATACACACACAGAAAGGACAGTCATCACCGCAGAGCACTCACACACAGACTCACACAAAGGATAGACATCATCTAGAAATCCAATTATCATTTCTTGTTCATGTAATATGATTGGATAGGTAACTACACTGCATACTGCCGTTTGATTAATCACCCTCTGGTTACCAGCATATTTTATGCAGGGTCACTAACTTCATTACTGAAATGCTGGGTCAACAGCAAAGCATTGTCTGAGAGGAAAAGATTGCTGAACATATCAGATTTCTTTCTGAGAGTTCTTTGTTTATGAGCTCAGCTGGATCTTTTCCTGTCCTGCTATAATACAGGGTGTTTGGCCACTGCATTTCCGATGGAAGCTCCATCTTTCCAAGCTAAAGGGCCGCACAGTCTGCTGAGCATCTCCACTCCAATCTGCTGCTGGTACAAGCTGCCAGATCTGATGATCTGAGGCCAGTTTGCCCATGTGTTTGATAATTGCAGAGCTTTAGATTAGTGGATGTTAAAGAAGTAGCTAAAACAATTTGAATGGAACAACATTTTTGTGTGAACAATCCCTTTAGGATCTTCAACGTCCAATCCGTTCATGCTATTCTAATGCAGGTACGTTATGTCCAATCAGATCAATGAGCTGTGTTCTTCATATCTAAGGGTATATCAACAATAGAGACGCCATTTATCAGCTAATGTAGCTTCAACAGAATATTAATATGGAGTTGATTTAAAAGTCATGAATGAATGTGTTTGTACTGTCACTGTAATTGCATAAGAAACTATGAGAACCTTTAAACTTCACTGTATTTGTTCTTTCTGGTGTTTGAGGAGTGACCGCAGGGACAGGGATTTTATCTGCTTTTTTTAAAAATAAAATCTTTCACAAGTTAAGAACAAACAGTCACAGAGGTATATTACGAAACACGATTGTAATACATTTCCCTTGAAGCCTGCATGTACACATAAAGATTGAAGCCATGAATAATCATTCATATTCTTACCTCCATAAAGAGCTTTCCGTGACACTGCCCAGATTGAAGTCGTACAGTTTGGTCAGCATGAGGATCACCTGTACAAGAGAAAAAGAAGTTGTAAAATGTTAAATATCTACACTCTTAGAAATAAAGGTTCTTAAATGGTTCTTTGGCAGGGTGTATGGTTCCATGAAGAACCTTTGATATCCAAAGGACCTTTCCATTGCACAAAAAGTTCTTTGTAGTGCAAAAAGGTTCTTTAGATGATAAAATGGTTAGGAAAAAAATGGTTATTTGGGGAACCAAAAATGATTCTTCTATGGCATTACTGTGAAACCGCATTTTTGGTTCTTCCTGGCATCTTTATTTTTAAGGGTGAAGTTTAGCGCAGACTGATAGGCCTTTGCATGTATTACCACACAGCACAAGCTAAATGGCCTCTGCTGGTGAGAGCCAATGACATTTAAATAGTCTGGTTCAGTGTTTGCTGTGAGAAAACTGTAATGTGCTATACAATAATATATAGGAACTACAATCAGAGTTACAATCTGAACCCATCCACCTCCCCAGCTCCACCTGACTAGATCTGCTATGGGATTTATGTATATTTATGCAGCAGCAACAAACCTCACATGCTCACAGCAGCGTGTCTGTGTATCTATTAGCTATAGTAAGTCTACACTTGATCTGCAGCAGCAACTGTAATAATCAACAGCAGCAGCAGCGACAACAACAGTGTAGATCTTGATCTAGTGCAACAACACCAAATACATTAACACTTCTATATTCAATAACATGCTGAGGTCCAGAATTACTAAACAGGGCAAATAAGCGTGAGAGCTTAATTCCGATAAAGTGCAGATGGGAGTGGAAAGTTCTGTGAGTAATCTACTGACAACATGCAAATTAAAGAACACAGACACAGTCGGATCATTTCCATAATGACCAGCGCAATCTACCAGTTAGCGCCTGGTCAAAGACGTGCTTTTTTGGGGTCGGTAAATAATGGCACAAACATTAAGAAATTGACAAGGGCAAACCTTAGTAAATCACATTACGTGATTAAAATTAAAATACTCTCCTCCCATAAATTTTGCGTCTGAAAGGGAAACACCTACAGATGCATTTGCAATAAGTTCAGCTGCAAAAATAACTCTGTCCAAGCCTTTTCAGTGCTAATAAATTATCACTGTGTCTTTCTTGACAGTAGTTTTTTAACGGGAAAAGAGGGTTTTTGCACTGGTGCAAGCTGCTAGTAAATTTGGCCCTAAAACTATTCAGAGATTTGTTATGATTTAAATATTTATATATACGCAATTAATCAAAATTAATGATTCATATAATTTTTAAAAACAGAGTGTCTATTTACACAGAGTATAAATAGCCTGTCTTGTTGGCAAAGGATACTTACACTAACTCCGCCCACCAATGTCAGGTTGGGCCACACACGATTAAAAAAGATGCTCGCTATTGGATGTCTGCCATGGTGTAGGCTGTAAGGAGAATGCCGTGTGAAAGTAGATTTTAAACTTCTCTCTTTTCCCATCACATATTGGAAAGGCATTTGTTTTCAATTAAAATGAAAAACATATTTGAAAAGTGAAAATAAAATGCCTAACAAGTGTTTAATAATAACATTTGCATTGGTATAGTGTTAGGTGTGGGGAGGGCATATTGTCTGAATAAGGCGTCACCCATTTAATTATTTAAATAAACACATTATTTTCACTATGTTATTTTCCCATCCTGTTAATGTACAATTACACTGAGGTGAAAAGAATTGTTGTACATTAGCACTCACCCTCTTTTTAATCAATTTAAGCCTTTAAAATCAGGGAGGCGGTTCAGAACCCCTTTAGCAAACAAAAAATGTATTTAAAAAGTCAGTCCTCCCGAATGCCATTTAAATTCTCAACTATGCAAGTGACTAATAATCTAATCAGATGTGATATGAATTGTACTTTGTTGCTTATTTATATATTTATATACTGTGAATCTGTTTGTTGTTGTTGTTCTGTATGCCTGTCTAATCATTATATGTTCTGGTGAGCCAAAAACACATTTCCACCATGGTGGACAATAAAGAGAGATTGAAATGAAATGAAATGAAATGAAATGAAATGAAATGAAATGAAATGAAATGAAATGAAATGAAATGAAATGAAATGAAATGAAATGAAATGAAATGAAATGAAATGAAATGAAATTAAATTAAATTAAATGAAAATAACTTTTTGCACTTTTTACAAAGAATTGCTATATAGTGTAAATAGAATGTATCATTATTTTAATTTACTGTAAATACCATATTGGCAAAGAAAATTCTGCTATTGTCACTTAAAGGTAGGGTAGGACTGATCTAAAACACTTTTGTCCAAATGTGTTTAAACTTTCTTTATATGTTGATACATAATTAAAATGTAAGTACTCTGAAAAAGAGAGTATAAAAATCGAGTGACTCTAGACTTTTTAATCTGCAATAAATACCGCTCATTATGTTCGTTCGGGACGAATTAAGTGATGGACTAAGTTTTAGGACTAAGTTAGCTTTAGCTACTACTGATCAACAATGCTTTCATCATGGAAACTCTTACATGCAAAACACAGTATATGTTATGAATCTTACACAAAATTCATCTTCATCACATTATAACTGATGTTATTGGGAATTTTTTTTTTTTTATCAATGCTACCCATTTTTAGCTTTGCCTTATAAATATAACTAGCTCGTTACCGAATTAAACAAAAATATATTTTAAACTTTACCAGTATCGGTATTCTAGCTTGATAGTGAGTACTAAAAGACATCATATTTGTTTATATTCATACTGATAAAGTTAGATGTTTTATTACATGTGATTCTGACATGATGTGACTACATGCACACGGCTCCTCTCAGGTCAATAATGCGTCTTCCAGCTGATTGGTCGGTGAGGTGCATTCATGTGTTTTGGGGGCGTGGCTTTGGAAAGAGCCCAGAAGGGAGAAGGTGGAGTGAATGGAAACAATGAGCTGTCTTTGAAACAGTCGTGAGAGGTCTACAGACACTCAATTTTTATACTTTCTTTTTCAGAGTACTTACATTTTAATTATGTATTGATATATAAAGAACGTTTAAACAAATTTGGAAAAAAGTTTTTTAACCAAATCTTACCTACCCTACCTTTAATGTAAATAGCATAGTATCTATTGTGCACTACAAAATGTGAAAGATGATTGGCAGCAGTTGGTAGGAGATGGATGCAAAAAAAAAAAAAACAACAACAACAAAAAAAACTACTTAGATCAGTTCCTTGTTACCATTTAATTAAATTTAGTTTTTTCCATTTTTAAAATGAAACCTTTCAGCCTTAATTGCATTTGTTTTATTTTAAAAAAGTCCTATGGTGTGACAAATCAGTTAATCAGTTAATATGAGTGTAGATCATAAAAGCTGCATGCATGATTACAACATTAGCAAAACGCTATTAAAAGGCATTTTAGGTGGATGTCACAAGCATGTCAAAAACATTTCATACACCGGCATATATAACACTGCCTCTGCGGCTTTCCTTCTGCCCAAATGCATCCTCGTAAGCAACGCGCACACACCTGGCCATTCATGTGATCTAAAAGAAAATGTGACTCATCAGATCAGACCACATTTTTCAATTGCTCCGTGGTCCAGTTCTGTGACTGTGGTGCTTTTGGTGATGGACAGGGGTCAGCATGGGCACCCTGACTGGTCTGCGGCTATACAGCCTCATACTCAACAAGCTGTGATGCACTGTGTATTCTGACACCTTTCTTTCAGAACGAGCATTAACTTCCTGAGTAATTTGAGCTACAGTAGCCTGTCTGTTTGATCTGACCACATGGGCCCTCCTTTCTTCCACACATGCATCAATGAGCCTTGGCCGCCCATGACCCTGTCGCTGGTTCACCACTGATACTGACCACTACAGACCGGGAACACCCCACAAGAGCTGCAGTTTTGGAGATGCTCTGACCCAATCAACTGGCCATCACAATTTGACCCTTGTCAAATTCGCTCAAATCCTTACGCTTGCCCATTGTTCCTGCTTCTAACACGGCAACTTTTGAGGTGTCAGGTCCCGTGATGAAGACATTATCAGGGATATTCTCTTCACTGGTCATAATGTTATGCCTGATATGTGTTGGACTGATCAAATAAATTAATTAATTTTGGATTCTATTTTTCATGCATAGAAGAAACACCATCATTAAATCAACTCTTAGCAGAAAAGTCAACATCAAATCTGAATCAGAATCATTATTGAATCACGCATTATATAAACTACTCAATAAATCAACAACCTCAAAATTCACAAATCCTCACATCTTGCTGCTCTTCATCTCAGCATAAACCACCATTAAATGATGCATCAGGCTTCCTCCTTGACACCCTAATAATTCATCTCCTCATTACTTAATCATATCATGCTGAATCTAAATACAGCGCTGTAAATATCCTTTATAAGATTCTTAAGGTGCACGAGACTGTGCTAACTAGGTCAGTCAAATTCCTCCAGGAAAATTAGAGACGGGAAAAAGAGCGAGGAAATTCATGCCTTGAGCGAAAAAAAGTAGACTCATAAACCTACAATCTATTTATGTTTCCAAGAGAGAATTCATACCTATATGAACCTCAGAGGCTTTTGGAGGAACGCTGATCATTACGGGGGAAGAGTTCATCGATTCTCTCAGAACTTGGTTACAATAACAAGCGTGGGAAAAAAAGACATATTAACCTTTTGAAAAGACCTTCGATCATATAGTAGAGCACATTCTGATTCAAGATGTCTTGTTAAAATTGAAGCATCTGTACTTGAAAATAAAATGTCATTCGTTTACAAGGACAGCCACCCAATCATTTCAGAAAAAAATAAAAATAAAATAATGAAATCAGCCATAACGGACTTCTACATGTGACAAAAAAGAGAAAAGGGTGAAGAACCATTCAAACAAAAGGGTACTGAGAAAGAAAGGGAATAATTAAATTCTTCTTTCGCTCAAAGAATACTTCAAGTCTCTTTAGTCCACCTTGTTCAGCAATAGGGGGAAAACTGCTGAAATCTCTTGAAGACTATTTGAAAAGCTGCCCTGGCATTTACATACAGTTCAGTAACTGAGAGCAAAGCACCAGTGCACTGCTCAACCACGAGAACAGATCTGTATAATATGAAAACCGACAGAGAAGATGTCTGGAGTTTCATCAAAATAGCTTACAGCGGCTGCAACAAGCATTTTAACACTTAAAGGGATAGCTCACCCAACAATGTAAATTGTGCTATCATATACTCAACCTCATATTGTTCCACACCTGTATGAGTTTCTTTCTTCTGTTGAACACAAAAGAAGATATTCTGAATCAAGTTGGTAATAAGCTAATTAACTTCCATAGTAGGAAAAAAAATACTCTGAAAGACAATGGCAAATTGGCTTTAAAATATCTTCGTTTGTGTTAAACAGAAGAAAGAAACTCATAGGAACTCATTTAAGGATACACTATCCCTTTAAGCCACATATATTTAGCATAAAAAATATATTGTAAAGGGTTATGCTCATTATCTAACAAAAAACATTTATCCTGCATAACATGTGAAAGATGAGCGATTGTGTTTACATCTATAAGCTCTTTTTTATACATATCACCTTTAAATGATTGGGGGAAAAATCATTTACTACCATTCATATTAGCCATTATGTTTCAAAACGACACTCCAACTTGGACGTTATACAAAATTCTATTTTTCGAATAGGTTTTGCGGTTTGTGGCTCAGACATTTAGACTGTATGAGTATTCTTTCAGTGAATTATGCAGGCGATAGCATCATGCTGTGCGCATTTACTCATCAACAGAGGGTGCATGTTGTTGAAAGGAAAAAAAGGAACAATGGCTAGTTCAATATAAAGGAGAACACTGCAAGGGAACCTGCTTCAGTCTGCTGGATCAACTTACTTCGACAATTATCTCAAACTCCTGGGCAATTTAAAATGGAGAGGTCCAAAAAAAAAGAAAAAAGGATGCATATCTAGTGACTGAGAATCAGTGGCACTGTTTAAAAAAAATGCTGTAAAATGTTTTTCTTCTTCTTCTCATTGATGGTCATTCAATCTTTGGATCATTACCGCCACCTACAGTACTTTTAAATGTACTGTATTGCTGGAATGTATTGGTGTTTGCTTTGGTCCTACATAGTGTTGTCACGATACCAAAATTATGACTTCGATACGATACCAGACTAAAATACCTCGATGCAGATACTAAATCGATACCACGGTAAAAAAAAAAAAAAAACACACAAAAAACCCCCCCACAAAAAAACCCCCAGAAAATATGAATAATATGACATGTTGGCATGTTTCTGCGCTGGTTATTGACCATTTCTAATCGGTTATTGACCAACCAGTTATTGCTATAATAACTACATGTGAGTGTGAACAACCTTACTGAGATCACATTATCAATCATGTTATCATTCACTAACCTTTCACTTCTCAACAGGGTGGGATGACCAAAATATTATTTCATGATACGAGTAATTTCATATTTTTTAAATGTAATTTTATAATTATAATATAGATTTTTAAGTAGCGGTACTAATAAAAGTCCAATATCGTACAGTTTGTAATAGCAGGGTATTGCAATACCCGGTGTCTTTTTTAGTACCGGTACATCGTGCAACACTAGTCCTACATTTAAAATCACACACGGGATCGCCAGGTCTGCATAACAAAATTAGCCTATGGGCCAAACAAAAGTAGCCCAAAAGTAACCCAATGTTCCTATTCCAAATGTCAAAGCAATATGCCGGTCTTTATTTTGCAGTCACTGCATGAGTTATATAGCCTGCCCTGGATGCCAGCCGGACTCAGCCCACAACATTTGAGCTCGGGCAATTCGGTCTGGACTTGATCCATAAAGGAGTAAATATGCCCGAACAGGGACGGGCTGTAGATGATGATGGACAGATGATAAATAGTAACGTAAACATGCATGTCATCAAAGGCGCTTGGTTGAATTTGTTCTAATCCTAAACTTGTTCGTATATACATTCACCTTGACGATTTCTCTCAGAAATGATTATCGTGTTTGTAAGTACTCCGTGTATCCTTAAATTCTTTTTTTTTTTTTTTACAGCACCGGCAAAGATCGTTTACACTCATCTTTTTATTCTAACGTTACTTATTCCAGTGTGCGTGCAAACAGGCACTCCTGTGTTTGGGGGGTAAAATGTGTTATTTTGGCAAGGTTTCATGCTAAAATTCGCATTCCTCTCTCTATATATCACACAATTGAGTTTGCTTCAACCTGCGGACATGAAAAACAACCCTTGGAAAAAAACGCAGACTTGGCAACACAGTGCAGTGGAGTTCTGTTGACATTTGATAACTAACGCTACGTGTCGCTCCGCTGCTCTGATTGGTTGTAGGTCTAACCGTTTGAGGTCTTTTCTGGTTCGGTTGAAACGCCCCATAATTACAGCTTAGTGGAGCAGTATTACACTTATATTCTGACTATAATTGATGTCAGGCTTTGAGTTTTTATACAATTTAACTTAAAAATCAATATAGCAGCCTAGTCATAAAAAAACATGTTTCCATGTGAAATATCTCAATCTAGATCCATTCCTAGAAATGCAATATAATATACAGAACAGAATATTCAGTGGTGTGTAAAGACCTTACATAATTAATCGTTATGTTTTTATTACCTTAGAATGAGGTCTATCTCTATCTCTATCCACTGCGGGTCCCCTTACTGTGAACTCGACATTTTGTGCCTTTATGTTTCTACGGCAGCCCTAAATGGGTAAACTTCTCCACAGAGCGCTAGTCACTCTCTGCTGTCACAGATGATGACATCTTTGTCCTGTGCCGGCCACCGTAGCTTCTCTATGTGCTCCGAAAGGGAGGGGGTGAGCGGTGGATGATCGCAATTCACAACCTCACCGCTAGATGCCACTAAAATTCACACACAGCATCTTTAACCCATGGGGGGTGGGGAAATTAACCCATGGCAACTAGCCTGACAAGCCAGACCCACATCAAGATGTTTGGTCTGGAAACTTACCACTGACAGGGCTCAATCCGAGGGGCGGGATAAACGGTTGTCTTTCAATCTCCCTTTGCACGCGATTGGATAGTACAACAACCAACCAGAGCAACGAAAGTGAAGCAAAGCTAGTTGAAAGATTAAACTTTCTCCGTATCCGGTCGGCAAAACTCCGAACACATCTTCCCTTTTTAAGAATGACTTCAGTGCCGTTCTTTGTTCTTTTCTCAGAGAAAAGCTTAACTCCAAGTCTTCCAGAGTCGCGGTCAAAGCTGATTCGAAAGACCGCCGTTCGCCAGCTTCTGTTTTTACTAGAAGCACGCAAGCGCAACTTTGCCATCCTTATGTTAAGCCCCGCCCACCGACTCTATACACGATGTGATTGGCCTGACCAGAGTTTGGTATTTCCAGCTCAGAACTGCATTGATAGTTGTTGGACGATACTCGCAGCAGATTAGATTTGCTGCCACTAGGGTGCGTCTAGATTTCTAGGCTACACGGCAGCAGTTTAAAAGTATAATTTCATGGGACAACTGTGGGCTTGGCAAAAATGACTGACAGATAAAGAGCATTTCTGAAGTCTGTGCCGCTCCCCCAGCTCTTATTGGTGTCTGTCACAGAAACAGGTGTGATTTTGTAAGTGATCTGTAATTTAGTAGGGAGAAATAAAATAAAATAAAGCTTTAACCTCACAAACATTACAGGATAAAGTATGCAGTCATATTTATTTACCATTCGAATATTGTCTAATATGAAACAATACATATTTTAACATATTTTGTAAAATAAACAAGGATATTAATATATTAGATCTGATGGTTTGCACCCCTAATATAATACAACACAGCAATTAAAGCTGGAAAAATGATTTTGATACTGCTGAAGCATGTTTCTGTCAGTAATGAATATAAGCTGTTTACATGTGATTAAACTTTCCTCATTTACAAAGGCTCTGGTTTGATTCTCCATGCATTCTGATAAGGCTTATTAGACACTTCACTACAGTGCTGTTCTGAGCACCTTATTAGATCAAGTCTTTTCTTAAAATTCTAGTTCACTGAATTATATATATAATAAACAGTAAACTAAGCATTGAACCCTCTTGGATTCATGTTAGAGAAGTCCTGTTTTCACATTTGAAAGAATAGTAAATGCAAAAAAGCTACGTATAATAGTCAAATAAATCGACTGCATCCGGTATCAAGCATGTTTGTTTTGTACAGTAGTAGCAAAAACCAGTAATACATATTTCACAGGCTGAACTCTCCAAATGGCTTGTGGGTAGTGTTTTTGATTGGATGGTATTGGGACACTCTCTAGTATTAGAGAGGAGAAGATCATTCCCACTGAAAAATAATATGTTGCACTCACACAGGTGTTGTCAAACCAAATTATCTCAGTCTCGGACAGCGAAAGCAATTCGGCAACAATTTCACGAGTGGGAGAGGGGCGTAAAACCTATAAGGCCATCCACATAAAATCCACTATCTTAACAAATAGCGACGTGCGGCCATAGTTTAGCACTGCCAGGACTAAATTGTCCAAGTCGAATTTGTTCTAGTTTATCTTCCTCCACAAAACTCGAAGTACTGTCTCTATACACCTCATTTATAACAGTCACAGCCCTTGGCTACAAGGAAGGGGTGTTTGTAGGGAAGAAAGCCAATTAACTATACTGTAAAAAACAATCTACAACCCTATTCAGATGGGATTAGTTTTACATCTGTGATTTTAATCCTGTCCGAATTGGCGATGTCAGTGATTTTTTCCTCAGACTTTTTACAGAGAAGAATTACCTACTATAAAATGCCCTGATAAAAATACCCACAGGTGAAAGTAGTCCTGTGTGAATTGGCTTGCTGGTAAAAATCCTTTGAATGGACTCACAGCAGTCCATGTCCAGTCCGCAGGCTGTGCAACGACCACTGTAGATCAAGCACTCCATGTGTCAAAAACACAAAAAAATTCAAAGACGTACTTCACAACTTCTTGGACGTACTGCTCTTTGGGCGACCCTACTTCGAGTCCCTGCTTAGGGACCGTTGATCCCGATCCTGTTCTCCTCGGTCTCCCACTTCGCCTCCTATCAGTTCTCCACCATCAGTTCTATATCCATCTGTCATGATCTCTGTGTTTGTCTTTTGCATTTGTTTACTCCACTAATATAGTCCACTTGAACGAGCGAATGAGTACATTCAGACACTGAGGGTGCCGGAAAGAGTAGTTTTGAATAGTTTGTTTAATAATTGGCAAAATTAATTGGCAAACTTCCATCTCCAGCCCTAATGATAAGATTTATCTTGAACTCTGTGATGGAAACTAGCCTTGATTAAACTATTTAATAATTAATTAAAAAAGGAATTTATACCTGTATAATAGCTATTACGCTGTAGACACATTGGACCAGCGGTTTAGAAAATGGATGGATGGCTGATTCAGACGCGCAAGTTCATTCAGCGTGACCGTCATTGTGCATTATGGGTATTCTCTAGCCATTGAGCATACATCGGTTGTACACACATTATTGTGGTGCATTATGGGATTGAATTAGAGCAAGTTTAAGGGTATAGGGGGTGATTTTGGACACAGCCCTCGTTTTTCACCTTGATTGTTTCCACAGGCGTTTTGTGTTATGGACGGTCATTGTTTTGGGCTGTTGCTGTATCATTTGAATTTCCCTCAAGGTTCTTAGTCCTCTGGTTTCTTCATGTTCAGTGTTCGGTTTGTTCATTAAGCGGATTTGCATTTGGATCCTCTCAATAAAGGCAAAAAATGAATCTTTTAAAAAATAACATTTTAATCAAGCATTTTGTGAGGTAAAAACCAACACGTTCTCACACCCAACTCGTCACATATTGATGCTTGGTCAGGACCCTTTGGCGTCATATTTTAACACACGGAGTACACCTTTACATTATTTCTCAACACGCAGGGTACTTAATTGTCTGGCCATCAACAGACCAAGCTCAGTCTTTTAAGATTGAACATTGGTCTGGGGAGTCTGCTCTGTATTTTCTACTGCACAAGAGGCGTGATCAACGACCATAGTTCAAATGACTCTGTACGCAACTGGATAGTCAATGAACCAATCAGACCACAAGAGGCTTAATCAACAGGCATCGACCCATTGCTTCTCTATCCGTCATTTCGTTAAATCCGCCAATAGTACGCCAGTTGGATAAGCCAGCCAGGAACAATTACTCCGATGACGCAATTTTTGGCCAGAGGCTAAAGACTACAGCCAGCAGAGGGAGCTATTTTCTCATGTTTTCAACCCACGCATGGGGGATGGGAGATCACACTCACTGCTCAGATCGAAGCTGCAGACATTCATGTAAATGGAGCGGCCGGCAGAGCAAAGTGAGTCTTTCAACTTTTCAGATTTATTCCTGTCAAAGTTAAGCTTACAAAGTCATGAACTGAAAATGCGCCAGACTGAATATGCGCTGGGACTCTATGAGCATGGTCGCGATTACCTCAGCTCGCGGTGAGGAAATGATCGCGGTCGCAGTGGGAAAGTGAAAGTGATCCAGTAATCTAGTAGCTGGCTTTGGGAGTCGCGTAGGGCAGCGAAGCATTCTGGGAATTGTTGTCTTTCATCCCCATAAGACAAAAATACGTTTTCTGTCTTTTCTCAGTCTAGTAAGCACCAAATTAAAAAATAATTTCACATTTCTACGTCATTAATGACCCAGTTTAAATACACATTTATCTTCCCAGCGCTGAAGTACCCCTTTATTGGATGGTTTTGGTTTGCTATTGGCCAATTTTATGTGAGTAACAGGTTGTCCCGCCCTCGTGCCACTAAGCATGTCATAAAGAGAAGAGATGAGCAACGAGAGAGGGGAAGTTATTTTTTATTATTTGTTTATTTTTTTGATGTGATATGTACTTTCCAATATTACTGCACTTATATTTAATAAAATCTTGATATAAATTATCAGTTACAAATGATTTTTTGGGCCCCTGGAACCATATGTTGAAACTTTTATCAAATATTTTTATACTTTTAATTTGACGGTCTAGGATGAGTTTAAAAAAAAATATATTAAAAATTGCTGACAAAACATCGGCATTGTTTCACAGATTTCAAATGCGTAACGCATCATTTTCAGCAGTGTATTGACTGACTGCCTTTATGTTCTGTCGTGTGAGGTCAATTACTCATCCCTGGACAGCGTCTTTTACAGCAGCGCGGTAAACATTAGCTGAAGGACGGCAAGCCCTTCTGTCTCTTACATATGGAGAGTGCTAGGTGGCCTTGCTACTGCCAGCTAGTGTCAGATGAACTCAAACCGCAGTGTGCATATGTCGTATTACACAGCTTGCCAATTAAACCTAGCAATGCCATTCAGAGCCAATCATTTAGATTCACACTTCATATACTTATGGATTTCTGGGTGAGTGTATGTTACTTTGTGAAAGGCAGTTGATGTGATTCAACGCATGTTGCCAAGATGTCTGTAATGCACTGTATCGTCTGACAAGAAATGCTTTCTATACTGAGTATTTTATTTTAATGATAAACATATTGAAAAGGACTTTTAGAAGCTGTTGCCTCTATTAAAATTAACTTTATGGATGCCAAGTTTATTAATATGGTATAATTAGTTCAGATACACCATGCAGACCGCAAGTAAAACACTATACATGTGATCCTATGTCTCTTGTACATGTCATATGTACATGTGAGCTTTCCTGTCCATAAGGGGCACATTTTTAACCAGAATAATTAGGACCAGACTTCTTCTGTTAGTCAAAAGTCTGTAAATAAATAAATAATACATAGTATATTAATAATAATATTAACAGTAAATAATAATAAATAATACATACACATCTATACAGAATGTGACAGTGTTATTTTAGTATTATTTATGTACTAATAACAACAATTGCTACATTAATTAAATTACACTGATTAAGATGTAATTAATACATTTTAAGAGTAACTTTAATATTTTTAATATGTGTATTCAACATTTATTTTTATTTCAGGTTTAATTTGATTAATTTCAGTTCTTCAACATATTTATTTAACTTGCAGCAAAAGCAACATTCATAATTAATGATTGAGGTTGCTTTTCATCAAATATTTTATTTCATCTTTATTTCAATTACGAAAACAATTTTATAAGTTTAAACTTTACAAAATGAAACTACTGGTATGTGATGGTATGCTGGTTGTCTTATAGTAGGAAAAGGGCATACAAGTTGAATTTGTGGTGATGTTTTTCATATTAAAATGCATAATAAGGATGCTGAGGGGAAAAGGTCCAGGAGAAAGTCTATGAAAAAACAAGATGAAACCAAAGGACACGGGAACCACACTCTGCCTCTTTTCTCTTATACACTGTGATACATTTAAATATGACATAAAACACAACCCTGTCTCTTTTTGTAAAATTGGATTGGATTGAACTTTATTGTTCATTCTGTTTGTCACAGAGCGGAAATTTATCTGAAATATCATTTTTCGTATGATCTATAGGCATTATAAAAGTGTAAGTAAAAGGGATAAGAAGCTAAAGAAATAAAGCAAGCAAAGTCAGTGTTCTAGTAGGCTAGAACGGTAAAGTGAAATAGCCAAAAAATATGAAACTTCACTTTGCCCTTAGCCAAAACAATTTGCCAGGGAACAAATGATAGATTCATGAGACCAAAGACTGCCTGTTATATCTACACAAGATGAATTATATCGCATGTTTAACCACTACAGAGACATCCGAGCCAGCGGCAAACGTCAGAAGGACTAGCCGAGGTAAGGCTGTTCTCGGCGGTAATAATGAGTGCTGAGCGGCCAGTGATCGGCTGAAAACCTCAGAGAAACTTTCTTTATAAATAAACTACCTATTTGGGCTTTAAACAACTACATTATCGCCTGAAAACTCGTAAAACTCAATTTTGTGGCACATTAACAGTAGTATGTTTAAATGATGCATGTTTTCCACCACTACTGCCGCTTGCTTGGTAAAAGATGCATTCTGGGATACCTGGCTGTCTCAAGTACGCACAAGTCACCTCTCTATGCATCCAGCATAAAAGGGGGCATATCAAGGACACTTCCGGGGATTTGAACTGTAGGCCTACTAGATGTGAACTTTGAATTGGAACAGTTCTTGGGCAGCAACTGATGACGTTTTTACAATTCCACTAAAACACAAGTATGTACTAAACAGTTTAGTTTAAAATGTTATTTTGTCATCCAGCAGTGGATTCTAACAGATGCATATGCAAAATAACTTTATCATCAACATTAAACATCATAATAAAGGCCTTCTGGAGCGAATCGATGCGTTTGTGTAAGAAAAATATCCATATTTAAAACTTTTTAAGAGTGTTGAAAGTGCCTTCTCTGAGTTCAAGATGTGTATGCGGCGTCTGTCGAGCGTAACTGGTCGTGTAAGCCTTTGAACTGCAGAGACACTTTCAACACTTTTTCTATAAACTGAATACGGAATACGATTGGCCGAAACTTGACTGTATAAAGTTTTAAATATGGATATTTTTCTTTCACAAACATATCGATTCACTTCAGAAGACATTTATTAACCTCCAGGAGCCGTGTGGAGTATGTTATTTGATAGACAGATGCATTTTTATGGACTTCAAAAACAACAATCTCTGTCATTATAAAGCTTGGAAGAGCCAGGACTTTTTAAAAAATATAACTCAACTTTTATTAGTCTGAAAGAATGTCATATACACATAGAATGAATTGAGGGTGAGTACATTTTCATTTTTGGGTGAACTTTCCATTTTTAACTAAAGAAAAGTACAAAATAGAAAAGAAAAACTGACACAATGCTACAAAAACAATCTAATACACACTTAGCTTGCAGCAGGCAAAGGTAACATATGCTCAAGACTGAACAACAACTCATGGCACAAACCCGATTAAATGGAGCAAACACGTCACACATAAGGGATAACAGTGGTAGTGTTCAGCAGGAGCATGGTGAGAGGCACCACTTGCCGACCAGGAGGAAAATAGCAGTCCATTGATGAGTTCTTACAGTTTTTTTAAAGCTGCGACATTTGTGTGCATGAAGTCTCCAACATTACCTTATGAGGATGACGTGATTACGCTGTTTACAGTAAGCATCGCTGCTTTTAAATAGCTTTTCTATGTAAATGTGCACTGGATAGACATCTTTGACTGTCGCAGCTTCTTCAACAACCCTGCCTTCTTTTCCATTCATCAGCGGTGTGGCTCTGTAGTTGGATACTATTATGCACGTCTCATGTTTTTAAGAGCAAAAGGGGCATTCTGTTTGATCATCCCCTTATGCCTGTCACTCAGACCTCAAAAAAATGTGCTGTCATATTGAACAGATAGTGACACTCAAGATCTTCTTCTCACATGGACGAATGAAGACAACGGCACAGCGTTTATAAATCCAATGACTGAACACCGTTGCTTGGGTGAACAGCATATTTGTTTATTTACCGGTAATGTCATTCTGGTCATTTTACGGTAATTTACTGGGATTGCTGTGTGAAAGTAGCAATTGGCTTTTTTTTGTCTTAAAGGTGCACTATCCCTAATGAAACAAAAATATATTGCAGTATATTGGAAAATATCATGTAATACATTAGGCAATATATTCACATATATTGAATTTAATATTTATATTCTCCAATATATTACAATATATGAAAGCGGCAATCATTTGTATATTTTGCAATATATTACAGGAATATATAATATATTGTATAATACCATCAATATATTATTCCATGTATTTACAATATATTATAATATAATTTAAAATAATATATTTGTAAATATATTTTCCTTTCGTAAGGGATGTAGTATTTTTGCAGTAAAATATCCAAAAACCACCAGGCCAGTGTTACATATTTTGTTCAGTTGAGTTCTTACAATATCCCAAATGTTTCCAACTATTTGTAAATTGTGAGAAAATTGCTATTTTAACCAAGGAACCGGGACGTGTGAGGGAGTCACCTGTCAACTGCGTCATATCTGCGTCTCCTCGGTTTTATTTGGCAGAAACGCTTTACTCTTAACAGTGCGAACTAGTGTCACAGCAGCCGCTGAGGGAACGCACAAAGTAACATCATTACATCATTTTAAACACACTTAAATGTATCTAATATTATAAACAGAGCTGCGTTACCTCATACTCGTGAGCGGAAAAAGCGAAAATGGCGCCCGCAACTGTGTCCCGTCATAATAAAAGTCCGGCTGCTCGCGAGGCGTGTGTTTGCGTAACAATCGCTCCAGCGGCCTTGCTCAGCTCCTCAACACCCGGCCCTGCTCTGCTTCATACTACAGTAACGTTAATAATCGCATCTGTGAACATGATTTCTGCCCGAGTCCTATCCTGATTCTTTTCCACCGGCTGTGAGTTCAAAACCAGATGTTCCAAGATTCTGCTCTCAAACTTGGCATTATCAAACTACGCCTTTGTTTTGAATAGGCGCCCTCTAGTAGAATCTGTCATCATTTACTCATCATCACATCAACCTGTATGAATCTTTTTCCTCTGTGAAACACAAATGAATATATTTAGAAAATTGTCTCAGTTTTATTTTGTGTTGTCCATACAATGCCATTCAATGGGGTTCAATGTCGTCTTTTGTGACCCGCAGAGCAAACAAAGTTATACAGCTTTTGAATGACACAAGGGAAGAGTAACACTGATGCTCTATCAGTCATCTGAGTGTATTATCTGCACTGCTCATAGCTGCCAGCTCACAACTCTTGCTTTCACATTCTTGCGCTTGTCCTTGGCTTAAAAAACCAAGGACTAAAGTTCCACAACAATCCTCACAAACACACAGAGGCACAAATAAACAGCCCTCACAATCTCCTGTGGCTCTGGAGGTCACTAAGTAAACACAGAGAATACTGAACTCAACCAACAGACTGCAAGACGAGCTAGATACATTCAGACAGATTGAGGTATTTTACTAATTCAGAGGTACAACACCCACATATAGTGTGTAGACCAACAGAGCAAGACCAGTTCAAGTTCAAGTATAACGTACATAGACAGTATGAGCGCAGTATGTGTTTCTACTCATAAGTGCATAAGTGAGAAAGAGCTGTCTGTGTGTAATGTTGTTACCGAGGCTGGGGAATCTCCTGGAGGAACAGCGTGATGGGAAAAGGAGGATACGTTGCATTGTCTGATGGCAGCAGGTAGAATCAATCTCCAGTAGCACTCGGGAAAACATTGTTTTGGAAAGAACTGTTGGCTAAAGTTACTAAAAGGCAATGCAGTATGGGTAAGATGTGCAAAATTGATGGATTCCACTTTTACTTTTTTCAAAGAAACAAAGTGGGGTCCTATGTAAGTCCGGGCCTTCTTTAATGTTTTGATGGAATTTTTTTTTCTTCATATCTCTCCGTATAATGCCTTTAAACATAGTGTTTACAAGCGCAGAGCTGCTTTGTCTACAAATATATTGTTCCACAAGCGCCACCTACTGGCAAAGACCGAATTTACATATTTACCTGTATTTTTTCGCAGCATACACACAGTGCTATAAATATCCACTGGTGTATCGAAAAGATCAATTTAACAGACAATTGTCAGGAAGCTTTTTTTTTTTATCTGGGGTAGGGGGGCTTACCATAATGCTGTAGCCCAAGGGCCTCTGTTTGTCTTATGCTGCCTTCATGTGATACTGGAAACAACGTACTTCCCATTTCTGAATTTGTGATTACGAGCTCATCACATTCAAATTTTGACTTAACTTCATGTCCAATTCTTTAAAGGGGTGGTTGCATGCGATTTCACTTTTTTAACTTTAGTTAGTGTGTAATGTTGCTGCCTGAGCATAAACAGTATCTGCAAAGTTACAGCGGTGAAACTTCATTGTAAACGGAGATATTGTCTTTTATAGTTATGGCAGTTTATTGCCTACAAAAACGGCCAGTTTGGACTACAATGAGCTTCTTCCCGGGTTGGTGACATCATAAACTCTTGCTAGTCACCGCAGATGTGACTTCGGCCCGTAATGGTGCGGGGCGTGGCGTTTCCAGCAACCTGTGCTTGGCACTTCAGCCAATAAAAATACAGGAAACTACATTTGGCCATCTAACCAATCTAAGACCATTGCGTTTTTCAGAGGGATGGGCTTCATAGAAGCAGGAAGAAAACGAGCCGTTCAAAGGACAGTGGAGACAGTGGTGTGGAATAAAGCTAAAATATTAGAAAAATACGGCGTAAAAAAGAAGTATTAAGACATGTTATACTGCTCCAAATATACACAACACAACCTAGACACGGAACCACCCCTTTAACTAGGGAACTAGTATTTACGATAAAGTGGAGGTGCATCGTCCATTTTTTTTACAGTCTATGGCCAATACATCCACAGTTTATGGTCAATGGATTCACAGAATATACTGCTGCACATGTAACACACATGTATTAACCCTAGTAGCAGAACAGAGAGATGGACTCTATGTTTCTGATCGTTTTTGGGGATTTTCTTCACACAAATGAATTGTTTGGCCTCTGAACACTTGGAATATTTGTAGTTTCTGAATAAATTGTGCCTGCAGTATCTGTGTATCTGCCTGTTATATCCTGTTTTTTTTTATAATACACAAATGGGTAGGTTTAGGGAAGGGATTGAGTTACGTGTTCAAAACATGTCTGAATAAAATGAAAAATAAATATAAATAAATTATGCTGACTGAATCAAACTGACGAATATAAGGTGTTGGAACAGGGAATCCGTGTGTGGACCACGGATGCTGCCTGTCATTGACATACATTGGAATATTCGGCGATTCCGTGAAACTACCACGGATTTTTGAGTTAAGGGTCTGTGTTGATCTGTGTGATCAGGTTGAATATTTCATAATGTTACAGTTTTTATTGAGTTTCTGATGCCAAGCCTCATTGAGCATAAGACACCTCTATCATAAACATAAACAAATAAAATAAAAATAAAAACTTACAGACTCCAGCATATTATGCATAATATTTATGCATATTAAGTGAGCACTGAAAAATGTAAATATTTTTGGACCACTGTGTAAGCAAATCCCTTAGTGGCATGACTTATACATTCACTGTCAATGTTTTACAAGTTGTTATAAAATGCTTGTGGCATGACAGTTATATAAAAATATTCTGCTGTGTTTAGTCCTCAGGTCTGATTTCTTTCCTATTTTTTTGCCATACAAGTATTTATACCATAATTCAGATTTATCTCCCACCCCCACCCCCCATGTCAAAAACTGTACAGGGAGAAGATTTAATCTTCCCACACAACTTGTCAAGTGTTCTCCATCTTACTTTAGAGCGGCGGCATCTAAAACTTACAGTCTAGAGATAATTCAAAGACACAAGCTGAGAGGAGATAAAAACACAGGGTTGCTTTTTTATGAAAATTTAAAAAGGAAACAGGTATCAACTTTCTCAACACGAAACCTGTGAATATATTATCAGCAGATGAAAAAAATCATATTTCATATACAATTAAGCTCTTGGTAAAGCTTGTTGCTTTCACACACACACCCCCCACCCACCCCCCATGTTCTGTATTTCAAAGTGAAAAAGAGTGTCATCTGTCTTAGAGTTTTTATGAAGACAGTTGTCAGATTGTGAGACAGCGAGTTTGTCTTTATTTGCATATAGTACAGATGACAGCATCTGCAAATGACAATAAACATCAGCAAGGTAATGTAAATGTACGTTTGTAAAAATGTAAACAATACGATGTTAACAAGACACCCTTGTCATTTTTTTCTTTTTCTTTTGACAGAAAACTGAAAAGTAATTAGTGTTGGTGCATGAGAATGAATAAATATATTAGCAAAGGTGTGAGCTTGTTATTTTCTCATCTATTTTCTCTCTCCCAGTGCTGATTCATCCCCCAAAAAACAAACAAAAAAACAAACAAAAAACTGACTACATTTATATTTGTGTAACCCCTATTAAGAAACCGGAATATTAGCTTAATCCAATTAGCACAATTACACAACGCACACATAATCAAATCTTCATTCATCTGAATTTTGTTGCGCATATAAACAATCAAAGAGCTGTGCTAATTGCAGCTCTCAAAACCTGAAGGCCCTCGTGACCTGAGCTAACATCAACATACCCGCTCTGAATCCCAGCCCTCGGCCCTCAGCCCAAAACCGCAACCCAAGATGAAAATACAGGGCTGGCCAAATCATTAGCTAATGCCTCTGTGTATGGCAGTGTGACTCACAAGTTGTGATGAATTATGAAGAACGCCATCGTACCAGATTAATTACGTCCAGCAAAGTCTGAATGCCTTTTCCAGGGCTGGCACCTTGGGATGCCAAAGAGAGATGTCAGTATCTCATAAAGAGCCTGCTAAACAAAATATACGAGTTCAAAAATAAATAAATAAAATTGTGTAAAAACAGTTTTCACTCTAGTGCTTTTAAACTTCACAAAGTACGTTAGCTGCATTCGAAATCGCATACTACGTGAGTAGGTACTACATTTGAATTTGAACTTATGTCGCGAGCATTTAAAAGTACGATGAGTGTAGTGTGAATGCAATCCGGACGTGCTATACGCCATGTTGTCGTTATCATGTGAACTACTAGTTGCGTCCCTTCACCTGCAATCAGAAATCTTCTCCCAAAATTGTCCATCATATGCGCACTTCAGAATCTCATCTGATCATTTGAGTACTTTTTCACACTTTTTGCCTACTTTTCCAAATACTATGTATTTAGACATCTCTGTTGACATACTGTTTTTCACGTACTATATAGTAGGGAAGTAGTCGATTTTGGTCGCATCGATTAATAATCGATAAAATGTACTTCAATAATCTTTTTTTTTTTTTTTTGGCCAGTAAAACATCCTATGAACAAGAAAACGTTTGATTTTTACATCACTAACAAGGCAATAAAAATACAAATAAAAACTACAATTTAAACATTTTGGATTAGTTTTTTGTTTGTTTTGTTTTTCCTTGAAAGAAATCTATGCCTTTATTCAGCAAGAATACATAAAATTAATCAAAAGTCACATTCCTAATGTTACAAAAGTTTTATAAATGCTGTTTAATTAATGAAGTTGTCAGCATAGAAGGATTTCTGTTTGACCATGTGACTGTGGAGTAATGATGTTGAAAATTCAGCCCTGGATCGCAGGAATAAATTGCATTTTAAAATATATTTTAATACAAAACTGTTATTTTAATGGCAATAAATATTTCACAATATTACAGTTTTTACTGTATTTTCGATCACATAAATGCGACCTTGGTGAGTAAAAGAGACTTCTTTTAAAAACATAAAAAAATCTTACTGACCCCAAACTTTTGATTGGTAGTGTTCTCAAGAAATAAGTTATACTATCTTTCCTGTGTACTTAAATTGATCTTGTTATAAGAATGGCGAGATACTTTTACTGGAGCGAAAGACAACATTTTGTTTCAAACTATTTATTATATTTTTCCCTTATGGTTTTAAGTTTTTCTTTTCTTTTCTTTTCTTTTCTTTTCTTTTCTTTTCTTCCAATAGTGTGTTTTATGTTTGCCTTTTCAATTGTTTGACCAAAATGTCAGATCTACCTGAAAGAAAAGTCTTTTTTATTTTATTAAACTCTAAACAGCTCCTAATTTCCTCGATAGAAGCTGAAAATGAATAGTACATCAGTGTTACTTTACCTTTGCGGCTTGTTTCCCAAGAGCATAATTACCTTGTTACACTTCCATTTTCGTCTTCCAGAAGAACCAGGGACCAATAACTTTTTTTTTTCTTCCCCATAATACATTTTTAACAAACACCCTAAATGTTGCTTTAAGTGCAGCTCCATCATTAAATAACAAATGGCACAATTTTAATGGCATTATGTAGAAATCTGGGACTAGTTCCCGAAGATAAATCCTAACAGTGAACATAAAATGTTCATTCCCAAATGTGCAGTCAGCTTCTCTTGAGGCTTTGCGGCATACTGATTTTCCCTTTGCACTTCACCCTGCGTTCTGATGCAGGACTCTATGCATAAATCAATATCCCACTCAGACATGAGAATAGTTTTAAACAAGGGCCTTGATGAGCAATTTTGAGCGCAAAGCACTACCTCTTCTTACGGATGACATGCTGAAACTTGCTGACGCTCTTTACACGGATTGACAAGAGAGAGAGAGAGAGGGAGAGAGAGAGAGAGAGAGAGAGAGAGAGAGAGAGAGAGAGAGAGAGAGAGAGAGAGAGAGAGAGAGAGAGAGAGAGAGAGAGACTTGACACGGAGGGCCTCTTGAGAAAGTCCAGAAAACCACTAGTGCTTCCACTTGTCCTCCTCCCTGTTTCTCTAGCAGTGTCTTTTCTGTACCTAGTTAAAACATATCACACATTATAATCTTTTAGTGAATTATGAATTCAATTAAAGCAATAATTTTCAATTATCAAGAAGGTTAAAAACTTAAAAAAGAAGCCGTTTTTAATTTTGCTTTTTTTTTTTTTGACTGTACTAACGCATACACTCACCTAAAGGATTATTAGGAACACCATACTAATACTGTGTTTGTCCCCCTTTCGCCTTCAGAACTGCCTTAATTCTACGTGGCATTGATTCAACAAGTTGCTGAAAGCATTCTTTAGAAATGTTGGCACATATTGATAGGATAGCATCTTGCAGTTGATGGAGAATTGTGGGATGCACATCCAGGGCACGAAGCTCCCGTTCCACCACATCCCAAAGATGATCTATTGGGTTGAGATCTGGTGACTGTGGGGGCCATTTTAGTACAGTGAACTCATTGTCATGTTCAAGAAACCAATTTGAAATGATTCGAGCTTTGTGACATGGTGCATTATCCTGCTGGAAGTAGCAATCAGAGGATGGGTACATGATGGTCATAAAGGGATGGACATGGTCAGAAACAATGCTAGGGTAGACCGTGGCATTTAAACAATGCCCAGTTGGCACAAAGGGGCCTAAAGTGTGCCGAGAAAACATCCCCCAGATGGGGTCTTCTGCTTTTGTAGCCCATCCGCCTCAAGGTTGTGCGTGTTGTGGCTTCACAAATGCTTTGCTGCATACCTCGGTTGTAATGAGTGGTTATTTCAGTCAAAGTTGCTCTTCTATCAGCTTGAATTAGTCAACCCATTCTCCTCTGACCTCTAGCATCAACAAGGCATTTTCGCCCATGACTAATAACCTTTTAATTGCCATTAAAGTGAAATTACTGAACCTAAACACAATGATTAAAAAAATAATTAAAAAATGCCAATTTATAAGAAAACATGTCAAAAATAAAATATATTTTATTAGGTAAGGAAAGCACATAATCTCTCTCGCTCAAATGTACAGACATACATCATGGACACACACTCCCAACAGAAGTGTGTTGTCTGCGCTGCTTTGATAATTTTATCAGTAAAACAATTTAACAACCTAAAAGCTATAAGCTATAAGACATTACTCACTAGCAAGGTAATAACCGCGCTGTTCTTGAAGCAGATAAACTTACAGTTTTGCTATTAGAGACACGGCTGCCGAACACTGATGAGAGACACATAGACAAAGTAAATTGCACATGCTCTCTCTCTCTCTCTCTCTCTCTCTCTCTCTCTCTCTCTCTCTCTCTCTCTCTCTCTCTCTCTCTCTCTCTCTCTCTCTCTCTCTCGCTCTCTCTCTCTCTCTCTCTCTCTCTCTCTCATAACTGAATTAGACTGCTATCAATGGCTGAAGCCTCTGATACTAGCTCTAAAATTACATTTTGGAATTAGCATCAGAGGCTTTGGATTAGATGCATAATAAATTGGTCCTATACACAAGAGAATTTAAAGGACAAAAAAAAATTACAAATATCTTGAAATTCATAATCTAAAAAGATGTTTTGAGATGTGTTAACCACAGTATAAGTGGAATAATTGATTCCATGATTCCATTTATTATGAAATAATGCACACACAAACTGTAACAGCATTACCACCTTGGGTGTACATTATTCTTCTAATAATTCAATGGCCCATCATCAAATATTCCTAACTGAAATGTGCATTCTGTGATTTTTGTGATTTTTTACACCCTAAATTGCCAGTTGGCAGAAAACACAGAAATGGAAGCCATTGAAAAGCCAGCAAACAACTTGAGTCCGACCTACAAAGCTTTGGCATCCATGTAAAATGATCTATGACCAGAGGCATTTTAAAAAATATATTAAAATCTACTCATCAACTTACAGTGTAAGGCTCCTCGCTTTTGATTGTCAATTGCTCTTATTCCTGTTGTGGTGTCATTAATCTGGCAACCCACGTGAGTGTTGAGTCAACTTTAAATTTCTTAAATTTGCTCATAGTTTACTCATGGTAACACTTTAGTAAGGGGAACACATATTCACTATTAACTACGACTTTTGTCTCAAAAAACTCCCAATTTGCTGCTTATTAATAGTAAGGTAGTTTTTGTAGCATTTAAGTTTAGGTATTGTGTAGGATTAAAGGATGAATAAGGTCATGCAGAATAAGCCATTGATATTTGCATTATAAGTACTAATAAACAGACAATATCCTAGTAATATGCATGCTAATAAGCAACTTAAAGGGGGGGTGAAATGCTGTTTCATGCATACTGATCTTTTTACACTGTTAAAGACTTGGAATCCCATACTAAACATAGACAAAGTTTCAAAAGTTAAGGTGGACGTTTGATGGGAGTATTTCTTTGTCAAAAATACTACTTCCGGTTAGTCATAAGTTTCGGCAAGTTTTTTGAGATCATGCGTCCCCTTTGACGTTAATGGGGGTTGAATTTTCTTGTATGGGCCTTACGGACAATTCTACCGGAAGCGCGTGAGAGAGAGCGAAAGTAACAGGCTACCCCCATCAAAGCGCTGGCTTGTAGGATGCTGGACAGGTGATGTGCACATAACAATGTCACCAAAAAAGTGTGTTTTTGGTTGCCAGACCAAGACAGTCCTGCACAGATTCCCCGCGTTAAGGCAACAGTGGATGTAATTTGCTTTTCCGGATCAGCAACTGAGTTGCGCGAATGTTTATATCTGTTCGCTGCATTTCGGTGCCGACTGTTTCATAAACAAGGCCCAGCTCGACGCCGGATTTTCCCGATCGCCTAATGCTGAATGATGGAGCAGTCCCAACGTTAGAACCGCAGGCGGTGAGTGAGACTGCTTCAAATGTCTGTGTTATTGCCTATGCTCATCGAGTAGCCCAAACATGATCACGTATAGTTAATTGATCAATGGAGCATGCGATGTGTAGTGCGTGTACATTTGTTTAGCTGGCCACTATATGTGTAACTTTATGTTTGTGTATTGTAAAAGCACTCCAAACAACAATACACAAAGTGGGGGGAAATATGTTGAACTAAATAAGCGCGCTTCTTCATTCAAATGCGCTACTATTCCGTGTCTTTCTATGTAAACACTTAGCCTGCCGTGCAAAACCAGTCCGCTTACTGTCTACACAAACCACGCGTAAACACACAAACACACGTGCACAACTGCACTTCCCACATGTACACCTTCAAAGACAAAAATACGACGATATAATTCAATTATAAATATGTAAATAACACAAGCCGCTAAGCATATTATATAGTTAGTGTATAACTTGTACCACATAAAGACGTCCTGCTCTAGTCGTTTTTGCTGCTGCTCCTGTTCAACTGCAGCCTCTGGGTCTGATTCCGGATCATAGATGTATGGCTGTATCTGATTAAAAGCCATATTTTTATTTTGAATAAAGTTTTTTTTCCCGCTGTTTGGGATGACACAGCTTTACGACGCACTCGACTCAACACAATAGCAGCAGCGCGCACACGTCATTATTTAGCTCCGTTCACACGATACGCCCCCACCCGCTCGGCTTTTTCCGGAAAGACTCGGAACAGCGCATCTTTCTTATATAATTATTAAAAAAATAAAGACTTTTCGGAGATATGCAGGATGCAATGCTACTCTATAGGTACTCAAGATCGACATGACACTGACTGAAACTGAGTGTTTCACCCCCCCTTTAATAACTAAACCTTAAAAATTGTTATTGAAAACGTAATATACAAAATGCAATATCTTAAATAATTTTTAAGTTTCGGCTTAAGAATGTTTAAATATTTGGACTGGAAAACAAGACAGAAATGGCAAGTAAGAAAATCATTTTGGCAGTGTTCCAGAAATCTGACATTCACATCAAAACTTTCTAAATCCTAAAACATTCGATTTATTTCCAGGTTTACAAACAAATAATCACATTTCCAATGGATCACAGACTTTAAGACACTGTATGCATTTATATTCCAATGTGAGTTCTTGATTAAAACATGATCACTTACAATCAAAAGTAATATTTAAATCAGTAGAGTGTGATACAGCTCCTGTGGTTTGATTGCTTTAACATAGGTAGCTTGATAAGCCACATATTTTCACAGCAGGGATCTAAAATGATGACAATTATTATGAAAGTGCAAAAAAATGTATTGTTTATCACTGTGTGTGAGTTTGGATACGAGAGAAGAAGAAGAAGAAAAAGCAGACCGTGATGTCTGTATATGTGTGTGTGTGTGTGTGTGTGTGTGTGTGTGTGTGTGTGTGTGTGTGTGTGTGTGTGTGTGTGTGTGTGTGTGTGTGTGTGTGTGTGTGTGTGTGTGTGTGTGTGTGTGTGTGTGTGTGTGTGTGTACTTCTCAGCATGTGTACAGCGCACGTGAACATCATTGTGTTTGACAGGCAGGGGACCAAAATGAATGATGTGAGTGAAAACTGTGCTTATTCGAGTGATAAATCATTGTTTAGCAAGTTGCCATAAGGGCGAGATAACATTTGACACAATTATTGAAATGGAATGCTTGTCCACTCTCTCTATCTCGGCGGATAATGCCAGACACGATGCCACTTGCGCAAAGGTACTTCCACACTATCTTCTACCGAATCTAAACTTCTGACGTTGCCCTACTTAAATAAAGTGCATCATTTTTAGGCTGCACGACTGCAAATGTTGTTACTAACAAGCCGAATAAACAAGATCAACTGCACAAGCTTGCTGCACATTTTAAGACTCACAGTTTCTTGTTTTGTGTCGTGTCGGGGCAAACTTTATATAAATAATCACAAACTAGGTGCATTGGTTACAAGAGTTTTTGTTCCTCCTCTCTCTCTCTGGCTTGCTCCTTTTTTGCTTCTCTAACTGTGGATGCGATTCTGAAATTCATTCTCAAACACGCTGACATTGTCAACAAACAATTCAAAACCGAGCAAACAAAGAGACTTAAACATGCATGACTGATGAGTTTCAGTGTTGCGCTGTGCACTTGGCTTTAGCAATGCCTCTATTAAAAAGAACTAAATTTGGTCAGAATGGCTGGAATGATAAAGAAAAAAAGAAAAAAATCAACGTCAGAATAATTTAGAATTTCTTGAAAGTCCAACTGAGTTGTAATGAATATAAATTCCAACTGACGAACTGTCTGTAAAATATGAAACACAAATTTCACAGAAGTCTGAATAACAAGCATTTCAAGGACTTTCACTTTTTTCCCCCTTCTTTTTTGGTTTCATTGCTCGCAACATAAGAGCTGATGATCTGGAAAAGTAAATAAATGTATGAAAACATAAGATTTCTTTAAGATTTCTAAAGTTGAAAATCAAGACAAGTTGTAAGCAAATTATATATATATATATACACACACACACACACACACACACACACACACACACACACACACGCACACACACACACACACACACACACACACACACACACACACACACACACACACACACACACACACACACACACACACACACACACACACACACACACACACACGCACACACACACACTCACCTAAAGGATGTACCCCTTTCGACTTCAGAACTGCCTTAATTCTACGTGGCATTGATTCAACGAGTTGCTGAAAGCATTCTTTAGAAATGTTGGCCCATATTGATAGGAGAGCATCTTGCAGTTGATGGAGATTTGTGGGATGCACATCCAGGGCATGAAGCTCCCGTTCCACCACATCCCAAAGATGCTCTATTGGGTTGAGATCTGGTGACTGTGGGGGCCATTTTAAGAGTTAACTCATTGTCATGTTCAAGAAACCAATTTGAAATTATTCAAGCTTTGTGACATGGTGCATTATCCTGCTGGAAAAAGCCATCAGAGGATGGGTACATGGTGGTCATAAAGGGATGGACATGGTCAGAAACAATGCTCAGGTAGGCCGTGGCATTTAATCGATGCCCAATTGGCACTAAGTTGGGCTAAAAGTTACCAAGAAAACATCCACCACACCATTACACCACCACCACCAGCCTGCACAGTGGTAACAAGATGGATCCATGCTCTCATTCTGTTTACACCAAATTCTGACTCTACCATCTGAATTTCTCAACAGAAATCAAGACTCATCAGACCAGTCTTCAACTGTCCAATTTTGGTGAGCTTGTGCAAATTGTAGCCTCTTTTTCCTATTTGTAGTGGAGATAAGTGGTACCCGGTGGGCTCTTCTGTTGTTGTAGCCCATCTGCCTCAAGGTTGTGCGTGTTGTGGCTTCACAAATGCTTTGCTGCATACCTCGGTTGTAACATTTAAAAAAGTGGTTATTTCAGTCAAAGTTGCTCTTCTATCAGCTTGAATCAGTCGGCTCATTCTCCTCTGACCTCTAGCATCAACAAGGCATTTTCACTCACAGGACTGCCGCATACTGGATTTTTTCCCTTTTCACACCATTCTTTGTAAACCCTACAAATGGTTGTGCGTGAAAATCCCAGTAACTGAGCAGATTGTGAAATACTCAGACCGGCCCGTCTGGCACCAACAACCATGCCACACTCAAAATTGCTTAAATCACCTTTCCTTCCCATTCTGACATTCAGTTTGGTGTTCAGGAGATTCTCTTGACCAGGACCACACCCCTAAATGCATTGAAGCAACTGCACATTTTGCAGCATCATGACAAAATAAACTGCAGGATAGTTCACCCCAAAAATGAAAATTAGCCCATGATTTACTCACCCTCGAACAATCTTAGGTGTATATGATGTATATGATGATATCTCCTTTCAGAGGAATACAACTGGAAAACATATAAAACATAAAAAAATGTCCTGGCTAATCCAGGCATTATAATGTTAGTGAATGGGAGCCCAAAGAAGTGTATCCATCCGTTATAAAAGTAATCCACACAGCTTTTAATGAATGCCTTCTGAAGCAAATCGATGCGTTTGTAAATATCCATATTTAACATGTTATAAAGTCAAATATCTAGCTTCCACCAGAATGCCTTCTGTATTAAACTTATAGAAAAAGCACTGGCTTTTTTTTGGTTGGATGTAGTGTAAGCGTTTTATACTGCAAGATGCACTACCCTTTATTTTTAAGTTCAATACAGAAGGTGTTAAATATTAATATTTTTCTTACAAAGATGCGGCATGAGTCGTATGGATTACTTTTTTGTAGGGATGCACTTTTTTGGGCTTAAATGGTATAATGGTAATTCACTGCCATTATAAAGCTCAGAAGAGCCAGGACATTTTTCCGATTGCATTCGTGAAGAAGAATGTCATATACACCTGGGATGGCTTGAAGAAAAAAAAAGCATGGAATGGCAAAGCTCCCTTAAATACTGTATACAGAACCCCAAATCCATAAAACTTGGGACATTTTGTAAAATACAATAATAAAAATATTTAACAAATACACAAAGAAAAGATGTTCCAATGTTTTCACTGGACAACATAATTGTATTTTGTAAATATAAGTTTTGATTTCGATGGCTGCTATAACAAGTTGGGAAAATTGACAAATAAAAGTGAAAAGCTTATAAAATATCCAAGTTAAACTCTTTTAAAACAGTCAACAGTAAGTAAGTGAATTGGTAATAGGTGAGTACCGTGATTGAGTTTAAAAGTCTATTCAGTCATCTTCAGTCTTGGCAAGCAAAGATGGGTCATGGCTCATTACATTGTGCCAAATATCATGTGAGAATTGTCAAATATTTCTCAAGGTAAGATTGCAAAGCATTCACTATCCCATACATAATATTGTGAAAAGATTCAGGGAATCTCAGTACATGAAGGCCAAGGCAGGAAACCTCTGTTGAATGTGAGTGACCTTTGAGCCCTTTAGACAACATCACATGAGAAACTGCTATGCTACTCTGTTAAATATAGGCACATGTGCTCAGGAGTTCTTTGGAAAACCATTGTCACTTTATACAGTCTGCCGCTGCATAAAGAAATTTAAATTGAATCTATGTCACGCAAGGGGAAAGCTATACATCTGTTCAATGCAGATGCTGGTGATGCAGATCCAGAGCTCTTCTCGGATCCAAAACACATTGTGCTGAGGTCAGATGAGTCCACATTTCAGCTTTTTTGGGGGGACTTTATAACTATAGTTATGCTCTAGTAGTCTTGGAAGTTACTGTGTAGCAGGGTCAGAGAATTTAATGCCATCGGTGAGAGTAAACAGAATCACAAATAAAATAAAATAAAGTATCTGGTTTCCTTTGGGCTCTATGGGGAGACAAAACCACACTATATAGAGTTAACAGGTGATGCCTGTACTTTCAGATATTCAAGAACATGACTTTATATTCAGTAAAACGCAAAGTGCTTTTTGCAAGTGCTTCTCTCTATTTTGGACGATAGGCTTCTTGCACTTGCCTCTAGTGTAAATAAACAGTTTTGCTACAAGTTCAAATCTGTTTAAGCACACCGAGTTACGTCTGTCTCATGAATGAATACTGATGTTTCTTTCAGTGAATGAAACATAATATTGATCAACAGGTAGCTATGCTTGTTGATGCAGCTAAAGTTTAGATGAATGACATCAATCTGACTATAATCTCTAAGGCTTTTACACTGTTGAAAGGGGGGCATCTCCCAAATCTATATAACACTGTACTGAGATTCCATCATCAGAAAGTAGGAGTGGTATGGGACTCGACCGTGATGCGGGCACAAATGTCTCCCGCGCGCATCAAGTCCATACGGGCTGGTCTCCAGCATAAATCTAGGCTGCAACATCACTGTAAAGCAGAAAGTTATTCAGTAAGTAGTACTGCAAGTGTTTGTTTGTTTTTGTTTTTTCAACCAAAGCAGACTAATCGATCATGGTACAGTTTATATGCTGATTATTTTGTCAAAACAGACTTACTGAAACCAGTCTCTTTTCTAAAGTCAGTAACATTATATTGATTCCATTTCACCTATGTTAAGGCTCTTTCTGTTAAAGTAGAGGTGTCAATTCAAGCTATCATTTTATCTGCATCTAACAAGCCAGCACTAGCAATCTGCATGCATATTGTATGCAATGTCCTGTGTCATAATTATCAAAGCCAAACCTTTAGGTGGACATTGGTTTAAGCGAATGGCGCTTGGCCGTGCTATCTTAACCAGCTTAATCTGTCGTCACAGTGATGCATACGCTATCTGGAGTTAGCATTTTCTTTTGACAAGTCATTGTCATGGAAACCAATGTGCAGCAGTGCCAAATCAAACCATTTATCAAATGTCTGTATATTTCAAAACTATGTCTAGGCTGTTGACGTGAAGCTTACAGTGAATCACTTACTGAGTCATTGAAGACTTCTCTTTTAATCAGTAAAATTCAAATTTCGCTAATGCAGGCTTTTGTGTTTCTGTAAACACGTTTTCATTTACTTTGACATTTTTATGTCCTACACTGACTAGGAACTTTCCTAGAGGGTGTCTTGCATTTTGGCATTTTAGAACCCCTTCGAAGGGGGCCTAGTGTTCATTAAAGGCCTTCTTTGTCAAGTCACACGCATGGCATTGTGTGGGGGCAGGCTGTGTCATCTACACCGTGCCTAACTGGTGTAGGAGGAGAAGGTTCTTGAAGCTGGTGTCCTCCTTCCATTCCTGGTTTGAGTCTGTAGTAGAAGCATAGGACATTTCGTGTATGCCTTGTGTGGTGTCTTAGGGCAGCGCTCAATCCACTTTCAGGGTCTGGAATTCCTTTATATTGGCCTGTTTCAGCTGCTGGTAGTCCGAGTGGAGGTTTCCTGGCTGCTGAGCCAGAAAGCGTCGCAACTCTGGGCTGGATGTGATCCAGAGCAGATAGTGTCTATCTTGCCGGTTCACAATCACAGAGGAGTGTAGGTGAAAGTCATTGCCTCATAGTTAGGCATGGATGTCGTGGTCTCCTGCAAGCTTTGGTGTGAATGCAGGGATGTGTCTGTCCACATGGCTTTGGCTCCTCCCCCCTTTGTGTCTGTGTGTAGGGCTGATGTGAATTTCAGCAGGGTACATCTTTCTTCTTGGATTCATTTGCAGTTGGTCAGACCGTTTTAGTTATTTTCGGACCACACCACATCGAGCTTGTCTCTAATGCTGCAGGATTACTGAATCCGTGTTGGGACTTCAGCTTCTGGCTACATGCAGATGGCCTCCAAGGGCTTTAGCTTTAGTGTCTTTTCTCTGTAATTTCCACATTGGCTGTTTTAATGTAGTCTTTGTGTGGAACAGTTCCCTTTCGAGGGAACTCCCACTCCGGTCTTAAGAACAACACTTTAAAACGCTGCATTGTGCATCTGAAGCATGAATGAAACTAAGCCTAATCCTGATTGGTGTACAATCCTCATAATGTACAATCAATTTTGCGTTGCCGAGGCAGTGCGTAGATTACAGGTATGCAACAAGAGTGAACACATGCAACCAGTGTAAATGTACAATACAATTTGGGTGCGAGGCAACCACAGTCAGTTACTTAGGGTGCTGGCTGTGTTCATTGAGAAATGTATTGACGCATACAGCCGTGCGCTTTCGGGTGGTCAGCCTCGTGCCAATGGACTTTCATCTCAAGGGATGAAAGTCACAAATAATGTGAATGGATCAAATCTCGCATTTGCCGAGGCAGTACGTAGATTACAATACCATATAATTCCTCATTATTTAAATAGTATATTATCTAACTTTGAGAAGTTAAATATTTTTATTCAGCCTTTCATTCAGACCATGCTTCACTTGTTGGGTTCTCATGGCAGCATTTCGTTCTGAGGAATTAAATGGAATAATCTGACTCTGAGAAGTTAGATATTTTTATTCAGCCTGTCATTCAGACCATGTTTCACTTGTTTGTTGTTTATGGCAGCATTTAGTTCTAAGGAATTAAATGGAATATTATCTGACTTGATAAGTTAGATATTTTAAATTAGCCTATCATCCAAACAGTGTTTCACTTGTCTGAATAATAATCTAAGATGGGAGCATAACATGCACGGGCCGTTCCTAAGGGGGCTGGCTGTGTGCATTATGAGGATCTCACTCTTCCAAAAAAGAGCGGAGCCCTCAGGAGATTGATGTTGTTCTCGCCCCCTTGTGCTTTTCGGGAACACATCGGTTACCAGCAATCGCAGTGTCCGCCCCAAATCGTGCGGCCCTGTGCGTTGCTCCCTTAGATGAGGCCCCTATTGGCCATCCCCTTTTTCCGGGAAGGAGCGATCAAGGTCCCGTCATCCATGGAGCTCTCTGGAAGTCGATGTTGTGATCCCTTTGTCCAGGATGTTTGGGCCACATCAATTTCCAGCTAATGAACGCTGCTCCACCCACCTCACGGACTTGCAGCTGGGCAACGACTGCGCCTGCACTGGAAATCGTCCTGGAAATTGGTCAGCCACTTCAGGGGGTCGGGAACAAGGCTCAGATGTCACCCGAGACCAGCCATCTCTGCGCATGGTGATTGCTTCCGAATATATCTGCATGGGCCCTGCAAATGTAGAAAAGGGATACAGACTAAAGTTCGTTTACCTTCCCCCAAATTTCAACAGGGTGGTCTGGACTGCAGTGTGCCCAGAGCAGGTTCAGGTAATGAAACAGGAAGTGTGCTCCCTGTTGGTAAAGGATGTGATATAACTTGTTCCTCCACCAGACAGGCAGTCCACATATCCACATATCCATCCTTCCATGTCACAGGAAGTTCCTGAGGGTCACTTTCAGGGGCAAAGCGTTCCAATATTGGGTTCTTCCATTTGGTGCATGGATACAGCTCTGGCTTCAATGAGACTCCCTGGCATCTGTGTACTGAACTACATCGACAACTGGCTCATATTGGCCCAGTCACGAGGAATGGCAGTTCGGCATCGAGATGTCGTCCTTGGCCACATTAAGAGCTTGGGATTGAGACTCAACACAAAAAAAGTGCGTGTTGACACCCTCCCAGAGGACCACATTCCTGGGAGTGGTATGGGACTCGACAGTGATGCGGGCACAAATGTCTCCCGTGCGCATCAAGTCCATACGGGCGATGGTCTCCAGCATAAATCTAGGCTGCAACATCACTGTAAAGCTGTTTCAAAGACTGCTGGGGGTCATGGCAGCTGTGTCCAACATAATATCTTTTTGCCTGCTGTACATGAGAACCCTGCAGTTGTGGCTGAAAATCAATGGGTTTTCCCTGAAGGGGAATCCATTCCGTAAGATCAGGGTAATGCGCAGATGTCTTCGTTCCCTATCAATATGGAAGAAACCTTGGAAAAAGGGCCAGTGTTGGGAGCGTCATGTCGCCGGAAATCCATTTCGACAGACGCCTCCCTCATTGGTTGGGGAGCGGTTATGGACGGCAGCTTTACCCAGGGTTTGTGGCAGGACCATTCATGGCATATAAATTGCCTAGAGATGTTGGCGGTGGTCAGGGCTCTTGAGAGACATCACACTTTCCTCTGTGGTTTTTCCTCATGCATCCAGCCCCACTGGGGTTGGGTTCCATCGTGCAGATGTGGCAGAGGCTGCATCTGTATGCAGTTCCCCCGATAGCTCAGCTCCCGGGAGTTCTGGAGAAGATGCAGTGTCTCGTTCCCTTCTCAGGGACAATGGTTATAGTCATAACCTGAGATGTTCTCTTTTAAGGTCTTGGACGGTCGCTCTTGGTGCCCAGCAGTTGTCAGAGCCTCCTGAAGACCAGTGATCTCCTCCGGTAGCTCCTTTCTGTCAGCATCCTTGCATGTGCACTGGGTCTTCTCATGCTGAGCGGGGGTTGGTTCTCTGTGGAACTCTGTAACTTACAGCGTTAGCCCGTTTACCTCCCTTTTGAGGCCTGTGGGAGTGTGGCCAAGGAGACAATGATGCTGGTTGAGTCTTTGTAGCTCACCCCTCGGTGTCTGGTGTCTACTTGTGTTGCAGTTTAGCTGGCTGCTTTAGGGTGAAGGATATCCATCACATGCTCTGCCGGGTCCACAGGGGTTCCTGGTGGTGGCTGGGCTAGATGTCTGAGGCAAACATTCACACTTGTGGGAAGACAAAAGAGATGGCAAAGGCAGATGCAAATTTGTACAGAGGGGGTTAGCTAATTTTGTAGGAGAAAGGCTAGGGGGCTGCGTGAATGTTTATGTGGGTTGCTTAAGGCCATAATAGATGATTTGGGGCAGCTAGTAATGCAGGGTGTTAAGATTTTGTGTTGGTAAACACAAATGGTGAATTTGAGTACATTGTTGATAACTGCAAACTTTTAGCTAATGGTCGGGCCGTACTTGTAGTCAAACTATTTCTCAAAACACCGATGGTTCTACAGATAGGTTGTCATTACGAGAATGACAAATAAACTGAAATAAAATGCCTAAGCAGGTGTCACTTGAGGGTGATGCTGCATTAGATCATAATCCTATGGCTAGACTGTTAGCTTAAGCTAGCAGGGACACACCAAGGTCAAAAGAAAATAAACAATGGGAAGTGTTTCTAGTTCTATTTGAAATACCTACAGTGCATTCAGATAGTACGTCATAGACTAGTTCTGGCACTGAGGAGTGCAAAGGGGGTAACTAATAACCTGTATAACTCATTAAAGAAACAACAGTTGCTAGAGCTATTGTAATCTTATGCAGAGAAGGAAGATGGTGATAATTAAAAGATAACTAAAATAAGGTAAAAGTACAGACGAATTTCCTTAGTTTCTAGAAACGAAACTAGAAACTTTTAGGAAAGGTATGTAGACAAGTTAACATAATTCAATTTTAAATGTAATTATCTTCAATCTAGCTGAATAGAGATATTCAGGCTAGATACAAGTAAGTAAATTAAATTAAATAAAAACAGAGGAGTAATAAAGGTGAAATTATAATTTCCTTACAGCTCTAGAAGGAGTAAAGGAAACATAAATAGAAAAGTAGATTTAATTAAATTTTAAACTGAATCAAATTCAACTTAGCTGAATAGGTATATTCAGGCTAAACATAGTAAGTAAAACTAGAAATAACACATAAAGGAGGAATAAGGTTGGAATAGAACAAACACACAAAACAAAAACATGATGGATTAAAATAGTGATGGGTGCCTTTGAGGCCTTGGGTCTTGTGAAGCTTCAGGACTTGAATCAGTGATTCGAAGTGCGCATTAAACTGCTAAAGTTGTGTGATTTCAGTAAAGATTGTTAACCATCATAGCAGTTTAAAAAGGTTTTAAAATGTCCAGGTTTCTCATGAACCACTGTCTATATATAATTTGTATATGAGCTCATATCAATTATAAATCTAGATACATTTGATGATCCCAAAGTCTGTAGGATATTTGGTTTGAATTCTACACTCTACACAAAACATATACATGGTAAGAGGCAAAGTCAAAGTGGTTAGGAAAAACGGGTCAGAACAGATGGATGACGTTATGTACCAGGAGTAGCCCTATAACCGGGAGAACCATCCTTGATAAACTCCAGACTTTACAGTTTTACTAACTACACAGCAATTTGTATTTCTTAGTACATGACTTGCATTTTCCCAGGAAGGCGTCCAGAGATACAGTAGGTGAAAGTCGTGATGGTTCTGTTTGAACGTTTTGCAGCTGTGATCGTTTCCTTCAGTGTTGAGTGAATGAACGACTGTGAGCTTGCATAGTTAATTTGACTCCGTCGAGGTTATGGATGTTGCAAAGTGGCTTTTTTTTCATGTGGCCACATTTTTTTTAGGGCCATAAAACGCCTTATCAGTTGGTATCCAGTATAAAAGAGGACCTTTCTCTGGTGTTTGGGGGGAGGTCTGATACTAAGCACAAAACATTTAAAACACATTTGTTAAAGGTAAAAGGCGATTAAGTGTCTGATTTGTCTCAGTCACTACAATTGTGTTTTAAAAGCTGTTTATATCTTTGGATCCTATCATTATCTCTGTGTGTGTGTGTGTGTATACATTTCTACACAGAATCCAATACCCAATTATGAAGATACTAGGTGGTGAAGTAGAAATGTCTGTGACAGACTTAATGCCAGTTTGAATGAGCTTAAATACTATAGTTGATTAGAGTAGGTGGCGTAACAAATCAGCTGAGCGTCAGCTGATATCGTTTAGTCATCAGTGGTCTACCTGAACTACGCTTGAATTCCATTTTGTCAAGATATACAGAATGGAATTCAAGATATACGTATATCCTTCTTATCTTTGTTAATAACAACATTTGCAGTCATGCAGCCTGGTACGTGAAAAATATTACTTATGATTATAAGTAATAATTTCTGAGGGATCATTTGTCCTTAATGTTTTCAAAAATGATAATGATAGGATCCAAATATATAAACAGCTTTTTGTTGTTGTTGAGTATTTGTATAACTGATGTTTTGTTTTTGTTTTTTAATGATTTGAACATTTGAAATGTCTCATAACTAATTTCTTCAAGAATAAAAGCAACACTGTGATATTTATGACAGCTGGCTGTACAAACAAAAACTGACATATTTGCAAAAAAAAAATTAAATAAAAATAAAAATCCCCTAAATTTCAACAAAGTTAACACAAAATAACTTAAAATCCTGGACCTAAATTAAAACGATGGGCTTAAATCCTGACAGTTCACTGCTGTTTCTTTTCTGTTTCTTTTCAGGAAGATGGTTTGCTCTGCTTTTATCAAGTTGCATCAGTTTCTGAGGTTTCCATACCATGCGTTTTATTCTTTGAAAACACCTTGTTCTTTGCGTACCCCAATCAAAGCCTGTTCTCATCACTTCTGTCTGATTAGGAATGATTACAGTCTAGGTCTCGATGGCTTTGCTCTTCATAGCCCACCCAGGCTCTTGAGACACACACAGCTATGGCACTGACCTTCTATGTTCATCATCTATACTGGAATGGACAATTTCCACCCCAAGTTATCTAAATACTGTCTGATGTGAAAAGTGAATACAAAATCAGAATCCCGAGAAATCAGTATACAAAATGCAGTGCATGTAGTACGACTAATATATGACTGGCGAGTGCGTTCTCATTGAAGGCAGGTTTCCAAAGCCATTTTCTTCTTGTACAGAGATAGACATATTAATAGACATACACGGACCAATACAAGGCAAAAAAACAAACAAAAAAACACATGCTTATGTTGTTACGGAAGATGCCAGTGCAGTAAAATGGAAGGATTATTGGTTCTGTTACACTTACTTGATGGGATGAAAATGAAGTTTGCTTATGGTTACTGAATTATATGCTGACAACAGTACAGTAGCTATAGTGCTGCATGTGAGCAGTCAATATTAATATATTTTGGCTGATCAAACTAGAAAGCCAACTTGATGCCTTCTCTGTTTTATTGATCAGGATTATGGAGGAAATATTCATCTTGAAACTAGATGCAACTGGGGGGTTGGGGGTGCAATAGCACAGAAAACCATAACACTCTAAAAATGCTGGGTTGTTTGGGTCCAATATGGACAAATGTAAACGTTGGGTTTAAAAATGTAAATTTAAACTGCAACCAACAGTTGTGTTTGTCCATATTTCATCCAAACATAGGTGGCAACAACTCTAATAGGAAAAAAAAAAAAAAAAAAAACTAAAAAGAACTAAGAACATAAAACAAGAACAAACAAAAAAATGTTTTTTAGTTATTTTTAGTAATTTAACTTAAAACAAAAATGAGAAATGCTTCCTTCTATATATCGAGTAATGAAAATGTTTTTTGTGTGTTTTAGATGACAATAACTCAGTCTTACACCATGCTCAATTTCCATTTAATAACAATCACAAATATGATATTAGAGAATTTTTGGGGGGTAAAAATAACATACATAGTAATCTCAAAGTTTCAGAAGAGATCTTAAAAATGTCCCAAGCTGTGTTATAAGTTTGCCTTCAAAAGCCAGAGAGATCAATAAGAACTTTTCTCAGACAGGCTAAGTCTACAATTAAAAGCCAGACATTTAAATATGAACATTTCCAATTCGTCAAGACAAAATTTGGTAGTTTACTTTAAATTTAAATTTTGATATAGTTCACTTTTCACATTTGACAACTATAAGTAACTTTGCAACTACAGTACATGTCAACTACAAGTCATTAGTGTGTTAGCTGACTACTAAGTAGCTTTGCAACTACATGTCACAATCATTAGTGTTATCAGACTTATACTAATAAGAAAACTTTATTTAAGTAATTTTGCAAGAATATGTTAAAGGGTTACTTCAGCGATTAGCATATGGCTTTGTATCAGTAGAAACCCTGAAGTATTTTCAAAGGATTGTGCTTTCCCCTCTCATATCCCCCTGAGACAAGAGATTTATGCATTTTATTCCTGGAAAAATTCCTCCTATGATGCAAATTGACGATATTTGCATCATAGGAGGAATGTTTGGCCAAAGGCTAAAGACTACAGCCAGCAGAGGGAGCCATTTCCGCATGTTTTGAACCCGCACATGGGGGATGGAGATCACACTCAGAGCTCAGCTCAGCTACAGGCACTCATTTAAACGCAGCTATGGTGAGCAATGTAAGTCTTTTAACTTCTCAAATTAATTTCTATGAAAGTTAAGCTTGCAAAGGCATGAACTGAAACGCGCTAGACTGAACTCGCGTTGTGAATGTATACCGCGAGTGTAGTCGCGATTACCTCAGCTCTCATCACAAGAGCTCAGCTCATTTATCTCAGTCCTGCAGCTAGTGCTCAGTGCTGTGGTACTCGCGCGGTGACTCACTCATTATATTGAACAGACACGTTCAGTTTTTAATTGGAGTGTCTTCTCCAACTCAGTCACAGTAATCTAGTAGCAGTGGCTTTGTGAATGGCCTCACAGGGCAGCGAAGCATTCTGGGAATTGTAGTCTTTCATCCCCATGAGACAAAAATACATTTTCTGTCTTTTCTCAGTCTAGAAGGCACAAAATTCAAAAATAATTTCACATTTCTACTACATTGATGACCCAGTTTAAATACAGATTCATCTTCCCAGCGCTGAAGTACCCTTTTAACTTATTCTACTAACAGTCCACTAATAAAAAAAGAATACGAGGATGGATTAGAACTCAGAACTATTCACACACTTAACAGAAACTCACCCACTAGACCGCAAGCATTTCATGCAAACCTAAGCATTCATCACAGAACTTATGAGGCTATAGTAGATGAAAGATGAAACTATCTTGTTAAACATGACTTCTGTGTTGATAAATTGAACTTGTGTACTGTTGAAATTGATTGCTGGACATTGTAATGCAATTTGTTTCTGTAATTGTACATATCGTTGTATAAAAATAAAATAAAAACACCCCCATTCATGTCCCACCCCCTTTTTAAAACACAGTTATGCCACTGTTCTAAACTAAAGAGAAACTTTTGAGACAAACTTGGCCTGAAGGTTAGAGAGTCAGACTAGTAACCCAAAGGTTGCGGGTTTGACTCTTAATACAGACAGGAAACGACTGACCACTGAGTGTGTACTAACTTGGTTGGGTTAATTGCAGAGGGGAAAAAAAATGAGTATGGTTTGCTATACTTGGCCTCTGTGTGTCATTTTCTTTATTTTTTTTCTTATACGATACAGTATATGATTGATGAATTGCAGCGTAGTTTTTGTAAATTAAAAAAAGCAGGATGTTTAATATTAGGTCTGCATTATCTTCTACCAAACCCTAGTGACAAGGAATTATAAATCAGAAGCGAGTCTCGTCTGCGAGACACTTTGTCAAGCTCAAACATTGACAGAAGAGGCTCCTCTGTCTGTCCACGATAACATCACAGCCGTCCGTGATCTGTGCCATGTTAGAATAAAACATTTCCCCTTCCCCAGACTGAAAGGAGGATGTTTGGGAATGTGAGCGCAGGCTTACTGATCTCAGTCCTTAGAATCAATCAAGGCAGCATTGCCTAGCAGATAATATGGGACGTGTTGTAACCTGATCGATATTTAGCCCTGCCGCACTGCATATAAATCTCCTATGCTGGATATTGAAAAAATTAACCTTAAATAACCTTAACTAGATATATGTAGAGATCTCCGTGGATGCAGATAGATTTATAACTTGTCAAAGATGAATGCTGAATCAATAAAGGAGAATAACTTGGTTTCGTTTGTTGACCCCTTTGCTGGATTGATTTCAGACACTTTCGTTTCAAAAGTGCATGAGGAAATCCTGTTGAAAGCAACTGTAAACCCAGCATTACTCAATCTACTCTACAACCATTGCACTCTCACAATTAAACAGATTAGTACATAATCAAATTTAGGAATATTACACTATTTTATTAAAAATACATACTCAGTGAAAAATAAATACTGAGTGACAGAGACAATCTTTATCATTGAATACACTTGTTTATGCACACCGAGTTGTTACACACTTGTTCCCTTTTATTTTTTAAGATCTGAGATGAATGATCTATATTTTTACTTTCAGTATAACTATAAAAGTCATGCAAACTATATTCAAACACACTGTAAATTCTTTTCACGTTATATAAAGCAGATAATTAGTTCCTGAGATTATCATTTCAAACTTTGTGTGTTGTTGTTATTCAGGTCGCAACGTTGCAGACATAGAAACCGTTTCTAAAATACCAACGCCTTATATCGCCGTCCTGGCTGGTTAAAAACTGATTATCATGGAGAATTAGAATTTGAGGGAATTATTATTGTTTTAACTTTTTTTTGTCGAAATTTAGAGATAATCGCCCAAAAAAAGGAAATACTGTTATTATTCACAACCCTCAAAACATTCCAAAGATTCTTGAAGAAAATAGACAGTGAAAATTCATCATGCATGTATATGTCCGAATACACTTTTGATAGTTTAATGATGAAAAAATTGGTTGGCTTTGTCCAAAAGGGTTGTACCTAGTCTTTTAATGATTCATGTGTGTGTTTTGGGCTTAACTTGCAATAATGCAATCAGAGTCTCATCTCCCATTCCCTTCAAAATCCAGTGGCACTTGCAAATGGGTGCTAATGCGTTTGCTATTTAACTCTTTCCCCGCCACCTTTTTTTTTTTTAAGTTGCCAGCCACAGCCAGGGTTTTTGACCATTTTTGATCAAATGATGATCAAACACTGATGAAGTAGATCGAGTCTATCTACACCTCTAATGCTTCACAGTCCTGTAGCTCGTCCTGGGTCCACATTTCATTCACTAACATTAGATAGTTTTGATTTATATGATGTTGAATGTTGATGATAACCTTGTTTTTCATATGCATACGATTATATACATTTGTTTGTTTAACTTTGTCTTACTCGCGTGTGTTTTGATCAGGAGATTCAGTACTCAGAAGATGCGTAACTAGCGTCTAACCGTGCGTTCACACCGCCGCCGGCGAGAGCGTCAAAATTCGCTCTTGCCGCCCTGACAACGACGCTGTAGAAAGCTCCGTGGACGTGCTGCCGCTCTGACGTAGATCGAATGTTTTTTCTTTTTTTAAACTGTATTTAAAGAGGCCGCAAATCAAGCAAGCATGTTGATGGATATACTGACCACAAGTAGGATATAAATTAACTTCATGAAATCGTTTAAATGTGAAAGTAAGAATTAATTGCACACCCGCTGAACAACGAGCGTTCCAGCGCCTGTAAAATAGTGTTGCGCGACTTCTTAACAAATTACACATCACTATGAATGATCTTGTCATAAATGATAGGGAAACCCGCACAGCAATGATCAACCTCTCTTACAAATTGCTTGGGAACTAATGTGGTTGGAACCAAAGTTTACAGGCCTGCGTTATCTGGATTTCTCTCAAGCGGAGCACTTCTACATTCTGACTGGTTGCCGCCTGTTGCCGCCGAACCGCGTCATAGCTCATTACCATAAAGTTGAGCTGATTTCATCTCTCCTCGACGCCCAAATCGTCCAAGACGCGCCGCGCCGCTCTCGCCGGAGCTCGCCGCCCGGCTCTCATTGAAAATGAATGACTTCCGGCCAGCTTGACGCTCTCGCCGCCGGTGGTGTGAATGCACAGTAACAGTGAAATTACAGAAACCTGGAAAAAAAAACAGTTTTTTGGCCTGGAAGCGTTTTCTCACAAACGGAAAATTCTGTGTTTGGCGGGGAAAAAGTTAAACAACGCGACACTGGATGTGAAAATAATAACTGCCTAAGGCTGCAAATAGCAAAAAAACACTTGCCTCACTGCTCCCACATACACCGGTATATGATAAGGCCCTAAGATTGTATTTTCAACTTAAAGGTGCACTATGTAGTATTTTTGCAGTAAAATATCCAAAAACCACTAGGCCGGTGTTATATATTTTGTTCAATTGAGTACCTACAATATCCCAGATGTTTCCAACTATTTGTAAATTGTGAGAAAATTGCTATTTTAACTAAGGACCGGGACGTTTCAGCATTGCGTTTGAGGGAGTCGCCTGTCAATGGCGTCATATCTGCGCTACCCTCGGTTTCGGCTTTTATTTGGCAGGAGCGCTTTACTCTTAGCAGTGTGAACAAGTGAACGCACGTCATAACATCATTTTAAACACACTTAAATGTATCTAATATGATAAACAGAGCTGCATTACCTCAAAATCATAACCGGAAGAGCGGATCAGTGTAGGCGCCCGGCGACTGTGTCCCGTCCCGTCAAAATAAAAGTCCCGGTATTCGCGAGGCGGGTATTTGTTTAACAATCGCTCCAGCAGCTGTGCTCAGCTCCACAACACTCGGTCCTGCTCTGCTTTAGACTACAGTAACGTTAATAACCGCATGCATGAACGTGATTTCTGCCCGGGTCCTATTTTCCACCGGCTGTGATGAGAAGACCACATCTCCCAAGATGCTGCGCTCACACTTTGCGTCATCAAACTACACATTTGTTTTGAATAGGCGCCCTCCAGTGGACGCAAAGTTGCATAGTGGGCACCTTTGAAAAAAGTAAGTGTTCATGCTGGTTTCAAAATTGTAAGTTTAGCCAAGTGAAAAAGTTATCACTTAGTACAACTTCACATTTCACGGTGACTAAATTTAAAATGCAACACGGACACTTATTTTAAGTTTTGATTGTCTCAGTCACTCAGTATTTATTTTTCACTCAGTATGTATTTTTAATAATGATAAAATAGAGTAATATTCCTGAATTTGATTATGTACTTGTCAATTTTATTACGAGTGCAGTGAACTTGAAGAGTGAGGTCTGCCTACACACTCCTCTGATTGGCTATGATCCTGACTGATTTTGTTGAGTCTCATAGGCTGAATCCGAAATTTCCCCGCTATACCTCAAACAGGGCATGGTTTTAGGGGACAGCCATTTGCAGTCATGCCTGAAAGTGGACGTTATTGAGTGGCGAGTGCACTCATTCTATCCCACGCTCAACGGCTGTCTGAATTCACTCACTCGTGTCTTTCACTCCTTCTAGTGAACTGTATTCGTGGGTTAACATAGTGAATAGTGAATTAGGATTTAGAGGGTGATTTCGGATTCAGCCATAGTCAGGTCGTATCTGGTGTGAACAGACAGATTTCTTGGCACTGGAGACTTATCGTATAAAATTTGGTTAGGACATCCGTCTTGAATTTTACTGTGGTTTATCGCCAAACCGGTAATCGTTTCATCCGTAGCACAAACATCTATTAAAAAGCTTTAGATGAAAATGAGTGGTGTTGTGTATGGACCCCATAGTACTTGATTGATCACTGGCTCTCTGTTTCTCTGGCCTCGCCGCATTAATGGCCTTCCTCGCACCCTCCAATTACTCTCAGGGAAATGATTTGAGCCTCTCCTGATGTCTAAGAGCCACTGGAAATTTCTGAACTGGATCCTGTCCAACTTAATGCATAAATTAACAGAGCCTCGCCATGCAGGAGGACGGGGAGTTATTCATCTCTCGCGCCCCCAAAGGCTACTCATGTTACGGTAACCAGCTGAATCTTACAACCTTAGGTGCGTCGTAGACCTCGGCGTTGTGTACCCGAATGTTTACGGAATATTGTCACATAAGAACTGAAGGAGCGAGGCTGCATGGCTGGCTGACTTCAGAAAGAGGATTAAGGGCGGAAGGCTCTGTAGCGGAGCGCAGGGGTGGGGAATGGATCACTGATGCGGAGAGATAGACAGAGGAAGGAGAGTGAGAAGGGAAGATATGTAGAAAGGGATGAAGTGTTGACAGATAGGCAGAACTATGTTTGGGCTCCAAAGCTACTGATGAGGAAAGAGGCACAGCAAACTTCCTCACACAAGAGCTGCTACTTTGGAATGTGCAAGGCTGCTTTATATTTGACTTACAAATATATGACTACTATGGAAAGAGAAAATAAGGTTGAATGTTCTTTTCGTCAAGAGGAGGCGCCTGTGGTGGTCCAGGGTAAGCAAAGTAAAAGTAAAGTAAAGTGGTGGCTAAAATAATTACAACACTTGGCATCTCTGAGTCGTCTTATTAGGCCTGGATTTATTTTCCAATAGGACAATGACCCGAAACATTCTTCTAACTATTGCTGGAACTTCCTGGAATGGAAGGAATCTTCTGGAACATTATGAAATTATGAACTGGCCCCCTCAAAGTCCGGACCTCAACCCAATGGACAGTTGGAAAGATTTATTGTACATTCAAAGGAAAGCCTTTAGCTTCAGTTGCAGAAGGCATTGGATTACATTGGTGTTAAAGTTATCAGAGGAATTATATTGACACTATGCCAGAGAGATGTGCTGCTGTAATTACTGCAAAAGGTGGACATATTAAATATTAAAGTTAAAAGCGGATAAAAAACAGTATGACTCACTCATCTGTTATTTGATGGTCAGAGCAACCATCTGCATGTTTCATGAACATTATAAAAAATAAATCATGTTTTGGAGGCAAACAAGGGTCATTATTTCCAGATCTGTCAGGTGTTCTGAAAATTTTTGTCACCACTAAAAAAAAAAAAATCACTAGTTTTGCTCCTTATGTTGCCAAGTTGTTGTTGTTGTTTTTTTTTTCATCCCCAAAATACAATGTGCAACTTAGGCAACAGTATATAGGGATGCCAAAACAGTATACCGTGCATTTATTGAAATATTTGTCTTGAGTTTTTATTTATAGGTATATTTTTACTAAATCAACAACTAAATGCAATGGTGTTCTGTCAAGTAATGCAAACAAAAATAAAGCTTTCAAGAAAATAACATACTGTACACACACACACACACACACACACACACACACACACACACACACACACACACACACACACACACACACACACACACACACACACACACACACACACACACAGTTACAAATGGATTAATCCAGTGTATGATAATGACATTTGGATATCCTGAAGATGAGTTTATTACTGAACAAAGCAAATACTTGACAGCTTTACCCACAATGCAATTCATCTATTCTGTTTAGCCGTATCAGCATTTGGAATTAGCAAACCTCATCAAGTTCACTGTCTGTGTATTTACAGAGAGTAATTAATCATATGCTAATATATTGACTTGGCTTGGAGAAAAATAAATTGTGAGCTAAGCTGGACCTGATTAAAACCTGCCAGAGACTTCATGGAGAAGGAAAAGAAGGAGCAGAACATCTGAAGTGTTCATTGTACCGTAACACTTACGCCTTCAGCTGTCATTACACCGACACCAGCATTATTCTTTTCCCAAAAGATTTTCTATACAATTATTTACATATTGAATGTATTGCTTTTACTCATGATGATGTTGGAGAACAGTAAGCAGTCTGTGGATGAATTCATTATTTTCAGATTGTTGCCTTACAGGTGAAGTTTAAAGTAGCTATAGAATTCAGAAACTCTTGTTATTAGCGACACCGGTGGTCATTAAGTGAACTGCTGCCAGCTACTTGTTTCTCGTGCTCAATCTTGTGCACATAACATACAAGAGACTTAATGTGATTCAATGTCCTGATATACTCACAGCAAAGTTCTTTTTCATTCTTTGCTTATAAAATAAGTTGAAAATACCTTTTGCAGCAATAATTGTTAACTAACATCAAGACGCTGGTTGTACTAGGTTGTCTACAAACCAGAAGGTTGGTGGTTCAATCCCCGGTTCCACCTGACCAAGTGTCTAAGTGTCCATGAGCAAGACACCTAACCCCAGCTGCTCCCGACGAGCTGGATGGCGCCTTACATGTATGAATGGGTGAATGTGAGGCAAAATGTAAAGCGCTTTGGATAAAAGCGCTATATAAATGCAGTCCAGTCCAATGTGAAAATATGTGCACTTTTTTATTAAAGGGATAGTTCACTTTGAAATTAAATTTTGATATGTTTTAGCTTACCTCATGGGCATCCGAGATGTAGGAGTATTTGTTTCCCCAGTAGTTTCAATTTTGATCATTTTAGGTCAAACCGTTCTTGTCTGTGCCTCACATAATGCAGATCTATGGTCACCACCTCAAAGAGCATACACAGAGAAGTCCACCACAGGAAACACGCACACGCTCCCTCGGATCAGTCGGACGTAGTGGTGTACAAGAGGTAAAAACGATATAAATACTGTTTTCTCACACAAACCGCTCGTTTCGTGTCTTAGGCCATCAGTGTGTACTTACGATGGGGGATTGTTTAATTTGGACTTCTCTGTGTATGCTCTTTGAGGTGGTGACCATAGACCTGCATTATGTGAGGCACAGACAAGAACGGTTTGACCTAAAATGATCAAAATTGAAACTACTGGGGAAACAAATACTCCTACATCTCGGTTGACCATGAGGTAAGCTAAAACATATCAAAAAATTAATTTCAAAGTGAACTATCCCTTTAATAACACAAACACACAACAAAAATGACAGCTGTAAGAATGCGGCTGATAGAAAAGCATCTGTTCATAGCGATGTGGATATGTAAGCACCAGTGTAACCCCTCATGTTCAAACTGCCCACTTAAAGCGGGACTCGAACCCAGTCGCTCTAACAAGGAGGCTAAAGGCTACAATCTCTTGCATTATTCACTAGAGCGTCTCGAGATCAGAGGGAGGTTTACTAGCACAGCAACTACTAGCTGGCCTCCGTTACACTCACTCCCCTAAACCTCACTCCCATCCGGGTCACGGCACCAAAGTAACCCCTCCTGTTTGTCCGTTCCAGGCGGGACTTGAACCCAGGTCCGCCAGCATGAGTGTTGGTTGCTCTAACAAGGAGGCTAAAGGCTGCAACCTCTAGCATTAGTCGCTAGAGTGTCTCGAGATCAGAGGGAGGTTTACTCATACAGCAACTACTAGCTGGCCTCCGTTACACTCACTCCCTAATCCTCACTCCCACCCGGGTCACGGCACCAATGTAACCCCTCTTGTTCAAACCGTCCGTTCCAAGCAGGACTCGAACCCGGGTCCGCCGGCATTAGCGTTGGTCGCTCTAACAAGGAGGCTAAAGGCTGCAACCTCTAGCATTAGTCGCTAGAGTGTCTCGAGATCAGAGGGAGGTTTACTCATACAGCAACTACTAGCTGGCCTCCGTTACACTCACTCCCTAATCCTCACTCCCATCCAGGTCACGGCACCAATGTAACCCCTCCTGTTCAAACTGTCCGTTCCGAGCAGGACTCGAACCCGGGTCCGCCGGCATGAGCGTTGGTCGCCTCGAGATCAGAGGGAGGTTTATTTGTACAGCAACTACTAGCTGGCCTCCATTACACCAGGTCTGCAATATTCACTGGCATCATGTTGACAGTTGAGGCAATTAAAATGACACTGTTATGATAGTTTGATTTTAATGTATATTTGAGACTATATATTTCTGGATATTTGAGACTATAGTTTGAATGATACCCTTTTTTTTGCATGGAACATTTACATTACATTACAGAATTGCTCTTTCTGCATTATCCTGAACATTGTAAGCATTTGTTAGATGATTGTGTCAGAGAACATAAATGAGGCTCTCATGAGTGTGGGTAACCATCACACACTTTTGATTCCTTGTGAGTCCTTCACATAAAAAAGTTTACAGGTTTTCATAAGCATCATAGGTAGTCAGAGAATGTTTCTCTCTCTTTGGAAACAATGCATACTTTGAAAGTCAAAGGCTACCATCAACTGTCTGGTCACCAACATTCTTTAAAATATAGTATTTTGTGTTCAAATGAAGAAACAAACTCATACAGGTTTGGAACAACTTGTGGGTGAGTTTGTGATGACAAAATTTTCCGTTTTGGGTGAACCATCCCTTTAAAATGAAGATATATTTGAACACAGATAACTTGTTCTCCTGAGCTACTAGATCCTTCATCTTCTCTTCTCTGTCTGTCTGCAGTATCCATGAGCCTGGAGACATCATACAAGTTCTGCCACAGCGGCTGTCTTGTTCAGCACATGTACAACACAGCTGCACCATCTTGTGAGGCTGTGTGTGCGTGTGCCTCTTCATCTGCTCCAGTCATTCCCATCTGAGTCAGGTGGCAAGCAATGCTGTGTTTAGTATTGAGGTTCAGAAATAGAGTCAGGATCCGAGGAAAACATGCATCAGTCAAGATCCTCTCATTGCTTCAAAGATCCCTTCCCTTACATTTCCTGTCATCCCAGACTGCATGCGACATGAAAATAGTGTTCTGGCTGATCATTGATGCTTGGTCATCTAATGGAATCATGCAGGGCCACACTATATAGATGGTAGGAATCAGCAATTCTGTGCTCTCATCAAGTGGATGCTGGAGGGAGTGTGATTATGAAAGAGAGTGCGGATGTGAGGGTCATTTCAGGGGAAATTGAGGCTTGGAAGAGAGCCGCGAAAAATCTGTGAAATGTTACAGAAGTAAGTTTTAAGTAGGGCTACCTCAGCTGAAATATATATTTATATACACAAGTCAAATTTTTTTTCCTGATGCTTAAGCCACAATTGAAACATATTATGGAAGTATTTGCAAATAATTCAAATAACAAGTGCCACTTAAAGAAGCGTGATTCGTCACTCCAGAGAACACGTCTTCACTGTTCTAGAGTCCAGTGGCTTTGCATTGCACTTGGTAATGTAAGGCTTGGATGCAGCTGCTCGGCCATGGAAACCAATTCCATGAAGCTCTCTCTGCACTGTTCCAGACCGTGGTATAATTAGTAGTGAGGAAATTTCACGAACTGACTTCTTGCACAGGTGGCAACCTATTACGGTACCACGCTTGAATTCACTGAGCTCCTGAGAGCGACCCATTCTTTCACAAATGTCTGAGGAACCGTCTGCATGCCTAGATGCTTGATTTTGTACAACTGTGGCCATGGAAGTGATTGAAACACCTGAATTCAATGATTTGAAGGGGTGTCCCAATGCTTTTGACAACATACTGTAAATAGATATAAATGTTGCATTCAATACAGTTGACCACAAGGTCCTAGTTTGTCGACTAGAGCAAGTTTTCGTCATCAGAGGAACTACACTAAGTTGGTTTTTGTCATACCTTAAATGTAGAAGCTTTTCGATCAATATAGGAGAATGTCATTTGGTGTGGTCCCTCTGACTTGTGGGGCGCCTAAAGGCTCTAATCCAGCCCCTTTATATTCTCTCTCTCTCTCTCTCTCTCTCTCTCTCTCTCTCTCTCTCTCTCTCTCTCTCTCTCTCTCTCTCTCTCTCTCTCTCTCTCTCTCTCTCTCTCTCAGTTAGACCAACTTTGTGCCTGTCTTTCTGATATCAAAGCCTGGATTCATTTGTTTTATTCTAAATGAGAGTAAAACAGCGATCGTCGTGGTTGGCTCTTCTGAAATCTCAAACATTTGTCATTTAAATTCTGGAGTTTTATTTTCTTTAGTTAAATCATGAGAAAAAAAAGAAAAGAAAAAACTGTGACTTATTTTATAGTGCACTTAAAATTTGATAAGCAAATAAATTTAGTTGTCAAATTAAGTTTTTAACATCTAAGAGCACTGGCTAAAGTGAAGACTTTACAGTTCTTTCTTTTAAGCCTTTTTGCGACAAACTGCAATTCATGCTTTTATTTCTTCTTGAATTAACTATTGTAACTCCCTCTTTCTGGGAATAAACCATACTTATTATTTAGATTAGATATGGTTCAAAATGTGGCTGCTAGACTCTTAACTGTTGTTCGCAAAAACAAACATATTACTGTTTTAATGTCTTTATGTTGGCTCCCAGTCTACTTTACAATTGATTTTAAAGTGCTTCTGCTTGTTTTTAAATGTTTAAATGGCCTCTCCCCGTCTTAGCTTTCTGACTTTGTTGTGTGAGAACTCTTAGGTCTGCCAAACAGAGTGTGTTAACTGTCTTAAAGTCAAAGTTGAAATCTGGGGGTGATTGAGATTTTTTTCCATAGCTGCAATTAAATTCTGGAACAGTTTACCGATTCATATTAGAACTGCACCAACATGACAGACAGACAGACAGACAGACAGACAGACAGACAGACAGACAGACAGACAGACAGACGGACAGACAGACAGACAGATCTGGGACATTTAGATTAGATACCTTTAGTATATATTTCCAAATATTAACCTTGTGACCTCGTATAAAATTGCAGCACATTATTCCATAAATTAATCTCAAGAGGACCAAACTAATGAGCAGATTTTTCAGTATGCGGGAAAAACGTAAAATAGGGACCAATTACCGCTTGTCTAAAGCACAGACATATAAAAAGACATAAATAGAAATGATTCTATCATTACCAGTTCTTTGACCATCATTTTGAATGCTGTACCTTTTTGTGAATTTATTAGCAGTAAAAGATACGCTCAGCTTAATTATTCTCGGTTTGACCCTACCATGACGTTGTGCACTGGAACGGTATGAACTGAGGCATTGCCATCTCAGCATTCAGAAAGCAGAGTTGTGTGGCATAATTTGTTGACATGCACTTAAAGTCACATTTATTTTCGCATTTTGTGTCAGTCTGTGCGTCTGGACGATTATGGGTGAGAGCCAGAGCTCTGGACTTTAAGAGGTTTTTTTTCCCTCGCACATTTTTATCAAGATAATGCTTCTTTTGAGTGACTGCCATCTACATTGATGTAATCAATATAGATAATGTATCCTTGAGCATCAGGGCTCACTAAATCAGATGGAGCATCCATTCAAATGCAGCCTGGCAGATATGATAGCTGCTGTTATATAAGTTAGCAATTCAAAATCACTGTTCTCGAACAACCTGACCCAGCACTGTGATTATATTGCACTGCCCTATTAGGGACCTAGCCATTTTTCACAAGGATTGAGATAATGAATAGTCTGACCACAAGATTGTGCTCTGCATATCAGAAAACATGCTTGACTATCCAGTGAACCCATTTAAAACACACAATCTATGATAAAGATATACAGGCAGATTCAAAACGCATCTCTTCTGCCCTTTTTTATTCCATTCGCTTATATGCCGAGATGGCAAATTTCTCCGCTCTGTGAAATTCCTCTGATGGAGCTGCATTAGGTGCCATTTCGGTAAGACTCAGATGTGACCGGCGCATAGCAGGTATCTCATTATTTCTCAATGACCACGGTAAAACACAAGGTCAGAACTCAGCAGATCTTGCTCCTAGCAGGCTTAGCATCGCATTTAGATCCGATTTTCAATTCCCTGCTATATTGCTGTGCAGATGTCGACCATTCATATCTCATCTGTGCAACTCTCATCCGTTTTGCTTCCACCGCCCAGGTTCAACAAGTATTTGACAGAGTGCAAAGAGTGCAATTCTCTGTGTGTTGCAAAACCTAGTGAGCTGCCTACAGAGACAGCATTTACTTGCATCATAGGAAAGCTCCCAACACCCTTGTTCAACCAACAGCAACATTGTTGTGTTCTTAAAGTGCCCCTATTGTGCTTTTTCGAATATTACCTTTCATGCAGTGTTTAGCCTATAGTTTGTCTTGCTATTACCAGACAAAGCTCAATTTAAGATTGAACATTGGTCTGGGGAGTTGCTCTGTATTTTCCACTGACTCTGTACGCAATTGGATAGTCCTTCAACCAATCAGACCACAAGAGGCGTGATCAATGGACAACGACCCATCGTTTCTCTATCTGTCATCGCGTTAAACCCGCCAATAGCGCGCCAGGTGGATAAGCCAGTCTGTGATTGGTTCCCGCAAAAGTGTGACAGAAGCAGGATGATTGTACAGGTTTCCAGACTGAGTTGCAGGGCGAAATCAAATCGCCAGCAGATCAGGCTGGGTTTACCTAGTCTAGTCTATAGGCATTTCCAAATATAAAAGATCTGCAAAGTTTCAATGATCAAAAATATAGCGAGAGAAATAAATGGGGGTCAGGCAGGGCAGGAGCTACCCCATCTGAGGTTTGCCCCTCACTTCAGTAGTTGTAAAACTCCAGCCAAGTCTATTTTATTCACTTTAAACACCGGAGGAAGTGATTATTTTATCTTTATTACAGATGAAGGCGAGTCATTAATAAATTAGTCAAGACAAAAATAGATGATAACCAATGTATTTTTCCACAAGTCCATTATGTTAGCGATTATAGCACTACTACCTAGTTTGTTTTGTACCTTGTTTAATACTGTAGCTTGTTGGATAGTTAGTCACCCACTACAACTAACTTGGCGATATGCCGATATGTGAACTGATATTAGGCTAATATTGTAAATCTACTGCTGTGTTGGGTTTTGTTCAATATGATGTTAAGTGGCAGATCAGTGGGTTTGCTGCAGTTATCAAGACGTTCTCTCTCCCATACGAAACCTAAAATAATGTGGACTTTTATGTGGATTATTATTATTTTTATTTTTCCCTTTTCCATTGTTGCATTTTGAGATTCTTCGGAATGAAAAGTGCATTATAAATAAAATATTTTATTATTATTATTTAACGAGTGCATTTCCTTCAGCCTGAGCTTTATTTGGCATTTGTCAAAAATATCACTTTTTTTTGTTATTAACAATTTTTTTGGTATTAAACAAACAAACAAGCCTAGCCCAGATGAGTAAATGTAACATGAAAATAAGTTAACTAAGTTACAAAAAGTAACTAAGTAACACAATTAGTAACTTTTATAGGGAGTAGCGTAATATTGCAATGCATTACTTTTGAAAGTAACTTTTCCCTACGTTATTTGGGAATGCTAAAGGATAACTTCCTTCCATGTATTTAAGACATCTTTGGATCTCAGCAAAGCCCAAATGTTCGAAATTATTCACAGGCAGAGAGTTTTTCTGCTTCTGCTGTTCTCTGATCAGCTAAACAAGTGCAGATCACTCCACTGACTCTTTCTTGGCTATTTTTAGAGTCTAGGGCTGTCAGAGCGACAGGAGTGATCTCTCTATTTCAGCGATGTCTGTCAGTTAGCAGGGACTTTATATGCATTCTATTCTATAATAAGGCAAATATACTTTACAGCACCTTACGTAACCAGACAATGCGGATTCCTGCACAAACCCACCATGTTCGTGATTCATTGACAATCTTTTGTCTTAATAATGAAGATTCTCATCTAAATCACCAGCTGGGACCCTCCACTCATAATTGTCGTTCAGCTTGAATCGACATCTCATTTATGTTCACATCTGGTTTTTAACGGCTCGTATTTGAATTCCTAAACTGACGGACACAATTGAAAATTCTGGAAGACGGTGCATTAGAAGACATCTATATTCCAAACCCTGAAATATGACCCTGAGAAGAAAGCTATAAAACTGCTCAGAACAGTGAAGACGCGCTTTTGAAAAGCTTTTTTGCATTCATTCTACAGAACATTAACAAGGAAAGCAGAAGAAAAAAAATAGTCAAAGGAAAAGCACATCAATAGCTAAAATGCCCATGCCCATGGCAACCGGAACAAGCTGAGATGGTCAAGGTTGAATAAATAGTGTTTAATGTGATGCAATAAAAGTATTTATGTATAAACAGATGGCCTAGTGCACATGTACATCTCAGGAGAAGCCGCAGAGGTAGTTATGCAGGCCCTAAAATGAATGCACTGTCAGTGAAAAATTAAGTCAAGCCCCTGAAACCATAACAACGAAGAAGATAGATTACAAGAGGAGGGACTTTACACACATCAGCACAACACCTGCGGCCTATGACAGGTTTAAAGTGGGAAAACTGTTTAGCATGCATGCGGGAATTTCTTGCATACCGGTAAACATTCAGAAAAATACAGTATGTCCCTAATGAAGTGCATAGAAGTTCAAAATGTAGTATGACATGTAATGCGAGTAAATGTGCGAATGGCACAGAGAACTAAACTCAGACAGGTGGTGAACCTGTTTTTGAAGGCTTAATTTAAAATCAAAATCGGAATCTTTACCTAAAGTCATGCTCAGTGAAAACACAATGACTCATAATCCAAACCCAAGCTTCTCATATGGCCACTAATAACACTAAATCAAATAAACTAGCCCAAAGCCTAATGGGTAATTATTGAGACCGCCACATGTGTGCCCTTTTACTTTTTAGAATGCCGCTTAGTGTTGAATGTTAATTGCAAGTGACCTCATAACAGCTGTCTAAAAAGACATCACCACGGTCCTATAATAAAGATAGCTCAGGACTGTGTAATTGCAATGCACTGTCATAGTAACTGCATGCGTAAAACAGCACACAAATCAGCATTATGTTTTTGCAACTACATTTCCAGAAGCACAAACACTGGAAAAAAATCACTGCATTTCAGTCGTAAATAATTACAGAGAAACGGCAAGTGACACATTGAATTAAACATGAAATTGTGAGACTGAAAATAGTAGGTATTTTCTTGTCAAATGTACTCCAATAATCTTTATCTACAACCGTATTAGTGCTAGCAAAGCAGCAAAAAAGTGAGATCTTTTTTCTTGATCCCTGTAAACGCATCCGAGCCACTTTACACTTGTCATGATACTCAGCGCACATCTTGATTTCTTTCAGCTGCAGAAGAATCAATGTACAATGCAACCATCCTTTAAATGTCAACCTGATGATGAATGCAGTTTAAGATCACAATCACAAATCAGTCTGAAAATAGATTCATTCTCGTTCTCAACCAAGGGACTAGGGTACACTAGGGGGACTTTCAAACTTTAGTTAGTGTGTAATGTTGCTGTTAGAGCATAAATAATACCTGTAAAATTATAAAGCTGAAAGTTCAATGCCAAGCAAGATATTTTACTTAATAGAAGTTCCCTTTCAAAGCCTACAGTGAACGGCCGGTTTGGACTCCAGCAGGAAGTGCAGGGATGTAATGACGTCACTAGAACCGTTTGTTGACTAACCCTCCGCCCCAGAGCCATAGAGAAAGAGAGTTGCGACAACGGAAGTTCAAAATGCTTGATAGTCACGTGACGTTCCAGGAAGTGCTTTGGCGGGCAATTCAAATTGTCAGTCACAGTGACACATTTTTGTTTCCCCAAAGTTCCTTTTAATGAACATTTCTTAAAATAAAAATGTTTCATAGTTTGAAGAACATTTTAATAATCTAAATAATCTTTTTCCACTATATAGAACCGTTTGTACAATGAAAATTAAAGGCTCTTCGTGGAACCATCAATGCCAATAAAGAATCCTAATTTTAAAGAGTGCATGTCCATTTTTTATGGTTAATATACAGGGCTAACAAAACACCAACACACATAAGTGACATGCACAGAAATAGAAATGTGTGCTAAAACCCTTGATTAACAATTTTTAATACTAATCAAATATCAGCTGGGAACTGTAACCTGAAAAAAATGGCTGCACTACGTCCACAAAGGTTGCCACATTACTTAGAACTGTCATACCTCGATTTGATTACATTTCTATTCGGAGAACGCCATCTCACATATTCATCTATCCGCATCTCTAATTCCTTGTTTCTGCATTTCTCTCACTCTCTCTTTCTTGTACAAAAACACACTCACAGTCCTATCTGCATCTCCCCAGCCTCTCTATAAAAGGAGCCTTTTTAAGGGGTCTGTGTCAGGGAGAATAGGCCTAGGAAGCTTGCCAGAGGCTTACCAATGGAGACAGAGCACTTTAATGCTGCTACTTTACGCTGAAATCAGCACAAATAGAATAGAGGGAAAGGTGGAGACAAACAGAGAAACGGAGAGAGAGTCTGTGAAACTCAGGGAGACAGGCAGACGGGGAGGTGAAGTCTGATGAGCACTACACAAAACTATAAATCTATCTTGTGAAAAAAACAAAACAAAAAAGAACATCTAGCAAGAGAGAGACATCTGTTAGCATTCACGTCAATGGCAGCTGCTCGGATGGCATGCAATATGTTAACAAAAATTAAATGAAGCAACCATTGGATGTATGACATTTGAAATCTACCAATCAATTGAGCTGTAATTGCCATGTGACTAATCACCCCGGAGCCGGAAAATGACATCATGGCGATGTTGGAGAACATGCACAGATCTCAAATCCTTCACTAGAGAAGCAGTGATTTGATGTACCCATACCCGAAGGAGCAGGCGGCATTCTTCATGTATTATTAAACAAACAAAAAGAAAAAGTAATGTATGTTTAAGCAGTTGCTGAACCCGAAGCTGTTTACACTCAATGCAAATATCATACTACTGGAAATAATGGCACAGTGTGTTTATATATTTTAATGTGTGAGTAGTTAAATATTTATGGGCCATTTATTTTACTTTCTTTGCATTCTGCGACACAAAACTTCCTACATCCTGTTATACATACTTTTCATTTTGCATTAATATAATGTAATGTAATGTAATGTAATGTATAATATAATATAATATAATGTAATGTAAAAAAAATAGGTACAATGCACTTGGGACACTGGTAAATTTATCAACATTTTTGGTAGTATGGGCAGGTTTAAGGGTGGGTTGGGGTAAGGGAAGGGTCAATAGTGTAATTAAAGGTGTAATTACAGAGACTAGTTATAGCTGTAATTGCATACAGAGATGTATTTTATATAAATGTAAAATGTAAATACATGCATGCAAACAATAAGTGTATTGTATCAACCAGGGGCGTTTCTAGGATTTTCATTTAGGGGGGCTCAGCCCCCAGTGAGGGTAGGCCTGTAAAAAAAAATGGTAACACTATTTAGTTTAGGGTCCAAATTGCGCTATTAACTAATAGCTTACAAACATGCATACCCAGAAGATATTGGCTGTTTATTATTACTTATAAAGCAAATATTAACACCTTACTGCATGGCCATACTGTACATGCATTAATCATACCCAATAATTTAGATTTCTATGATCTACATATGTGCATTTTAAGAATGAGATAACAATAGCTTGAAAACCATGTCACTGGGCAGTAGATTATTTGTCTTTCTTATGTCCACATCTCTCTTTTTCTCTGTTTTTATCTTGCCCTGTCTCTTCCCCTCATAGCGCTGAGCTTTGACTTGATATTTTGTTCCGTTTTTGTCAGTGAATAAAGTAAACATATGGTTTACATATTAACATACTGATATTTATGTTTCATGAATAATTTTCTTAGACACGTTAATTTACTGTTTATTAAAGTTTTAAGTTAATTAAATTCACAATATGAACACATTCATTAATAATGCCCAATACAGGCTGAAAAAGTTCTTTATTTTTTAGTTTTTTATTTACTGAATGTTACAAAAAGAATTATATGAATTTACAATATATACACATTCATCATTAATCTTATGCCTAATCTGATGAAAATGGCTTTGACATTATGAATCACATAGGCATATTTTCAGTTAAAAATGGCGAAATTAGACAAAAGTTCATTCATTTGCCTACAATTGTTTTTCTTTTGTTTAACATTTCTGACTTTGAGCATCAGCTGTCAAACATGAATGTTTAGGTTAGCAGCATATATCTTAGGGCTACTTGACGTCGAGTTGCACTGCTACGATTTACGCTCAGCCTCAGCAGTTTCTGTGTGACTATAAAGCCCGCCTACTCTGATTTGATTGGTTTTATCAAATATTTTGACATTGATGAGCGGTGACAGACCAATGACGCTCAGATTTACACACACACACACACACACACACACACACACACACACACACACACACACGCACATGTCGTGTTTTCATGTTTAATGGGGACTTTCCATAGGCGTAATGAATTTCATATTGTACAAACTGTACATCCTATCCCCCTACACTGCCCCTGCCCCTAAACCTACCCATCACAGGAAACATTCTGCATTTTTACTTTCTCAAAAAAAAAACTCCTTCTGTGTGATTTATAAGATGTTTTCCTCATGGGGACCTAAAAATGTCCCCACAAGGACAAGGATTTCGGATATTGCCATCTTTGTGGGGACATTTTGTCCCCATAACGTAGGGATTACCAGGTCACACATACACACACACACACACACACACACACACACACACACACACACACACACACACACACACACACACACACACACACACACACACACACACACACACACACACACACACACACACACACACACACACACACACACACACACACACACACACACACACACACACACACACACACACACACACACAACTCTGCTTCTGACGTGCACTGCGCTCTGCTCAGTCAGAGCCGCTGCGGATTGGAGAGAATGACTAAAAAACGGGACGAAGTCGAAGCCTCCCGCCAGGTTCATGTTTTAAAGGTTAATCACATATTTTTTAGGGGGGCTGAGGCATACGTTTAGGGGGGCTGAAGCCCCCCTAAAAAGGGCCTAGCGAAGCCCATGGTATCAACTGATTAATTTAAATGTTAGTAAATAGTAAAAACACATAATATAATATAATATAATATAATATAATATAATATAATATAATATAATATAATATAATATAATATAATATAATATAATATAATATAATATAATATAATATAATATAATATAATATAATATAATATAATATAATATAATGTGTTCAGGTGCATTTGTTGGAGTGTTGCTATTTCGAGGTGACTGAAAACGACTGCACCGTTGACCAACAAAACGCAGTATACATTTTTTTTTGTTAAAGGGTGCGCCTATAGGCGGGTCCACAATGTGCATACACTCTGCTTAATACACACACAGGGTATTAAAAAATAAAAGGATTCCTCTCTGCGTTCAGTCTTTCTGCTGGCCACGTAATTTACGTAAATTACGCCGCGTAAATAGCGAATCCGCCATGGTGCGAGCACAACTGGCTTTTAAAGGGAATGGGGGAATGAGACTTTGAATGGTTTATTGCATGTTATGCCCAAAACACACCCATGACTCACTAAGAGACTAGGTATAACCCTTTTGGGGTTGTACTAAAAATTGTGCCTGGCGCGCAGACCATTTTTGTCTATCTAGCAAAAGTGTATTCGGACACGTCCTAAGTGCACCTGTAAAATAATAATAATAATAATAATAATAATGTAGAAAAGTTTAAGACAACCGGCTGCAGAAATGTTTTGAGTTTTCTCACCTTAGGGTCAATAGTTGTACACAATTTGTTTGAGTTATCTCAACTTTTGTTCATGTTAAATAGTTGAATACACTTTAAAAAATTTGTATAAAACATCAGTTAGATTACATAAGTATGCTTCAGACCATCCACTCACATGGTTAAAATAGGGCCCTTTATTTTAACATCTGTGAACAACTAAAATATAATGAAGAAAAATAACTAATATTCTCAACAACAAAAAAAGTTTTTTTTTCAGTAGGCCTATTCAGCGAAATGTTGTGATTTTATGATCTAACTAAAACTGACTTCCAATTTACACAGGGATGCATAAAAAGCAGTGACTCAACAGGGACTCAACACTTAATAAAGATTTAATGTGTTGTATACATACATAAGTGGTAAAATTGGAGGTGTTCACCTCTGTGCCAGCAACAAAAAGCACAAGCCACAAACAAGGCTGACTAGGCTGGTTTTAAAGCGCATATGTAAATTAGGCTGGCAGTTATTGTAGAGGTTATGCCAAAGTTGGCCTTTTTGTTGACTCTCTAAAATCAGTCCTGGTCTGAGGAGAGGAGGCTGGTTATGAGCAGAGCAAAAGGCCAGAGCTTCTGGTAGCTTCCCATGGTGCTTTTAATAAGACCCCCCCCCCCCCCCCCCCACACACACACACACACACACACACACACTTTCTCTCTCTCTCTCTCTCTCTCTCTCTCTCTCTCTCTCTCTCTCTCTCTCTCTCTCTCTCTCTCTCTCTCTCTCTCTCTCTCTCTCTCTCTCTCTCTCTCTCTCTCTCTCTCTCTCTCTCTCTCAGGAGCTGAATTGCTAAATATATTCTAAGCCACACATGGTTCTGAGATGAATAAAACATTGCATCAGTGAAACTTAGACTTTTGCACGACAATTACCAAATGCATCTAGACATTGCAAATGTTTCTTGCTAGATCAAGGAATTTAGACAGTTTGTCCTTTAAGTGCTTTGTTTAAAATGCGAGGCAAGGAAATACTGCTCTTTGGGACAGCGCTCTTTCATTTGTATTAAAAGAGCAGCCAGTTAATTATATGTACTTACTTTCAAATTTACATATTAATGTTCATGAATTAAACATTACCAAAAAAATTAAGGATGATGACTGCTACTTTTTAAATCCTATAACACACACATTTACTGTAGTACTAATAATCATAGTTTCTGTATAAATGCATAGTTAGATCTTCACCTCCATTTGATCACTAAAAGCAACCCAGAACCATTGGACAAAATTACCTGTAGCAACATTTCTGTCAAATTACATTGCTTTTTGCATGTTAAGCAACACTTTCCAAAGAAGAATAACATACAATCTACATTAAAGAGGGGCACACTGTGCGAGTACGGACACTTTGGAGGTTGTGAGATATTCTAGACGCTATAAGTCAGTTAACTTGATAATAGCATCAAAGCAGCTGGTACACAGGACATGACTATGCATGGCGGAGCCGGTGGCAGTCGTGTGAGTTTTTGTGCTCAGAGAATGGAGCGTGCAGTGTTTCAGCTATACCTTTGGATAGAAAAAAAAAGAAAGAAAACATGATTTTTGTGCAAATTATTTGTTAAAAAATCAGAGAACAGCAGCCATTCCTTTCAACAGAAACAACCAGAGAGAGAGAGAAAAAGTGCATGCGTGTTAGTGTGTATGTGTGTGTGTGTGTGTGTGTGTGTGTGTGTGTGTGTGTGTGTGTGTGTGTGTGTGTGTGTGTGTGTGTGTGTGTGCAGCCACCTATAGCCTGATAATACTCATAGATTTAATGTTACATGGTGATTTGGCAATAGGAAACAGCCTATAGGGGGATAGTGGGGTAAGATGAGCCAGTGGGTTCTTTATCTTGGCAACTGTACACTTTTATTGTCATGTAACTATATATTTTGGAACCACTCATTATTTCGCCAGACTGAAAATGAAAAGCACATGGGTGGAGTGGAAGTCACCCATTTCCTTTAAAAACAGCTTTTGGCTTGAAAAAGTACAATTTTATTATAGCAGATGTAATGGCTTTTGCATTAAAGCATATTTGTCCAGATCTGTCATGATAGTTTAACAGAGGCCAGCTAGTGAGAGCTGTGTGGGCAAATCTCCCTCCCCAGATGTCAAGAGACGCTCTAGTGACTAATGCTAGAGGGGCAGCCTTTATCCTCCTCGTTGGAACGACTGATTCCCATGCGGAAAGACCCGGGTTCGAGCACCGCTTAGTGTGGGTGGTGCGAACTGGAGAGATTACAACAATAACAGGTACTCACAATGTGTCTACTCAATTTGTCTTTAGTGATTTGCCTTCACAAAAATATGATAACACTTTTGCAGCAATGTTTTATTTTGAGAGCTTTTCATTTGAAAGATTCTTCAGAAGAGTCTGTGTAATGGATCGCTAAACATGCCTCTAAAATAGCTGTCATGAAATGTGTGGTGTAAAAAAAGGAACAGTGAAATGTTTGCTTATAAATTTATAATTTACATCTAAGTTATGATCTATAATCATATCATTGACAACAAGCGTTTTTGGCGAAAGGGATCGAATATTCAGCAACCCAAGCTTTATCAATTGTTCATCCGTATTATATCTGTTGTTTATTTGTTGGACATCAATTAAATTTTTACTGTTGAATGGTTTTGATGGTTTTTTGTATTTACTAATTCGGGGAACAGACACAGTCTCTATGTGATAATATCTAGGTGAAAGAGTCTCTATGTGCTGGGATTTAGCTGACTTTGGTGACGTGAGACAGCTAGCAGACGGTTGGTTTAGCCAGTTTGTCTGCTTCCTGACCTGGGCCCCAGTGAGTCAAGGTTTAGCTCTAAGACTATGTGCCAAATTACTCTTGATAGTGCCATTTTCTCTTGCCGGCTAGCTTAAAGGGGCCCTGAATTGAGAAATCAACTTTTCCTTGAGCTTTTGATATATAAAAGATTATGGTAAAAGAAGAATACCCTGTATGTTTCGGAGCTGAAACCTTTGTTAGTCAAAGAAAAGCTTTTATTGACACCAGGCCCAGAAAACGAGAGATCTCCGAACGCTGTGACGTCTGCGTGTGGTGAGACATCGCCTCAATAGAAGAACAACGCCTGATTCTGTAGCCCCGCCCACCGAGGCATGCCTGACATGACATAGGCCTACGTTGAGCTAAACCGGATCCAACTTCAAAGCAATAAACATGCCACATAAGTTTCATTCGGATTCCAATATAATGGTTGCATGGATGAACTTTATTTTTGAACTTTTTTTTGATGAATGTCAACAGCTCGTTGGGGAAGACATTGCGTGTTTGTTTGTGAACAACAGACTGGATTTGTCAAGTCAATTTAAGAAAGAAATACAGGATGATATAAAAACTTGCTTTTAAATTTATTTGAACCAAATATTATTGCCTCATTGTTATATGTATTTTAAGGGTTAGTGTTCCCTATTTTATTGCCACACACACACACTCACAAAAAAAAAAAAAAAAAATATATATATATATATATATATATAATAATAATAATAATAATAATAATAATATATATATATATATATATATGTTGATTAATCATCAAAATAATAGTCAGATTACTTGATCAAAATAATTTTGTCACAGCTCTAGATCACTATGGTAAAAGTCTTTTGAGGTCTTTATGTAGTGTTGTGCAAGGAACCAAGCAAAAAGAAGTCTTTATTAATCAATAATATTATAATTATATATATATTGTTAAATGGTGTTCAAGTACATTTTCAAGTATACTTTATGTAGTAAGTGCACTAATATCAATGTGTACTAGTAGTAAACTTGTGCGTATACTATTCAATACTTCTTGGGTCTAAATTGGCCAACTTTTAGTATATAAAATATATGTTTAAGTGTAACAGTAGTAAACTCTATGTGCACAACTAGTCTTCTCATGTGTACTGCATCTGTTCTACAAGTTTATGAAATTACACTTACTGAAGTATACTCTCAGTAAACTACTAGTTTAGTAGTTACTGCAAGTATACTTGTACTTGTATACTATGATTTAAATGTAGATGTAATTTTATATCACACACACACACACACACACACACACGCACACACGCACGCACGCATGCACGCACGCACACACACACACACACACACACACACACACACACACACACACACACACACACACACACACACACACACACACACAGAGAGTCTTAGTAACTCGCAGTAAATATCTCCCTTTCCTTTAAACTTTGAATGTTGTAACTTTGCAGATGTTGTTTATGCTCAAACCTTAACATTACACACTAGCTAAAGTTAGAAAAGTGAAATTGTTTTTTACCACCACTTTAATTTAAAAGAAGTATACTAATAGAACACTTATATAAACTTTTTCGTAAGGGTGAAGCTGAGAGAAACCTTGTGCACACAAAACATGCAGTGCTGACTAATTTGCATGCTAGGAAAGGACAGAGAACTGTTCACAGTGACACCCTATGGAACTGAAGAAATAAGGGCTCATTTCAAACATTCGGAAGCCCACTGAGGCCAAGCAATATTAATTCTCTGGCTTGTTTTCTTGGCAAAACAAGTTATATTTAGCTTTTCCTAGAATTTTCTCAAGGAAACAAGGCTGAAATACAACAGTAGCACAAAGAGAGCTGTACTAAAATAAATAAATAAATAAATAAATAAATAAATAAATAAATGAATGAATGAATGAATGAATGAATGAATGAATGAATGAATGAATGAATGAATGAATGAATGAATGAATGAATGAATGAATGAATGAATCATTAATTTTGCTGTTGTTTTGGGTTTGAGTTGCCACTTAAAACAAACAAACAAACAAACAAACAAACAAACAAACAAACAAATAAATAAATAAATAAATAAATAAATAAATAAATAAATAAATAAATAAATAAATAAATAAATAAATAAATAAATAAATAAATAAATAAATAAATGTTTGTGTCATTATTTTTGTTGTTGTTTCGGGTTGGCACTTAAAAATTACATTTCCCCTAACAACATTTCCACAATCAAGTGTGTGTGCCATATAGAGTCACAAGTGCCATTTAATTTGTAAATTAATCCTAGGTAGCTAGCCTAGCTAATTTTCATGTCGAGTAGTCAGTGGATGATCTTCGATTAGCTTGCCCAGCCTATTACGTAGTCAGCTCATATAAACTCTGGAATAAACAATTCATTTACATGTTATTTGAATTATTTCTGCATTGCACATTCTGTATGCTTTTTGCTTCTGAAAAGGGAAAGACAAAACACAAACTCGAATGCAGCATAATCACCAAAAAGCTCACACTTGTGACCATTAGCGAGTTTCAAGCCCGTAAGCAAAAACATCAAAATAAAAGAGCCCTCTAGTTAGCATAATTGTTGCATAATTCCTCTCATAAAATAATCCCTTTAAAGCAAGTGGTCTTGTAAAGATTGCGTGCTGTAAGACAGAAGCTTTGTGACTCACGTACAGCAGCTGGCAAGGGCGACATCAGAGGAACAGAACAGCTGATGCTCCCCCTATTAACTTTCAACTTATGGATATGGTGGCACCTCTCCAAAGATATCCTGAACCCAGGAGCAATGATTGCCAAGGTCAGAACTGATGAAAACATGATGAGACGGCAGTTTATATTTTAACTCTCCCTCTTTTTTTTCCCCTTCTGATCAATTTTTCTTCTTGCTCCCTATTTTATTGCGCGGTAGGAGACCCTTTTAATTACAACCTGAACTGGTGGGTTAATTGAACATAACAGAAGCCCAATTTTGTGTTACAGCAAATCAAGATGTTACTTATGCAAATTGGGAGCCGTCCCCTCAGGGGGCTTGGGACGCCTCTTTAGATGCCAATGTCACACTCCTCACTCAAAGTGCACACTGTGCTCCGAGTATATCGTCTAGCGGGAAGAAAGAGCCTTTTATGGAGATTATCGCTTCTAATGGATGTTCCTGGGGTGTGTCTGCCAGCCTTATATTCTCATTTCTGTCTATCATAGCTAATGTATTTATAAAGGTATTCAAGACTATGGCCTTTCTGAAAACTGATCGTGTTTTCCATAAGAAATAACTGAACAGGTAAAGGACAAAAAGCATGCGAATTCACTGAAAGCAGCTCATTATAGCTATGCAGTGGTTCAGATGGAAACATTCAATTTTCAGGTAGATTAAAAACAATAAAATAAATCCATCAAAAATCTATTTATATATACTGTGTTTGTATATATATACTAGGAGAATATTGAATGGCTGGAAGAAACCCTCAGCCAATCAGTTTCAAGAATCAAAAGGAACTGTTGTATAAAAAAATATATAATATAATCTAGCTATATAGTAAAATGTAGTATATATGAGCAATATCACACTCGTAGGCGTGCGATATGGCTGTATATCAGCATGGCTGTAATTCAGCTGTAGGTATTCACAGCCTACTGATATACAGCCATATCGCATGCCTACGAGTGTGATATTGCATTTATGCAAATTAATTATACAATTTAGATGGCACAAGTGAGTAAATAAATACGAAACAACAACAGAATGTCTTTAAAAACCCTCTTTTGCACAGAACTACTTCCTTCCGCCAAGGATTCAAATCTCAAGTTCACAGTTTAACAGTTGAGTTTAAGTCTTTTTTACTAATTCTAAAATGTCACACAAAATGTCTAAAATGAAGGAACATTGAGTCATTTCATCGAAACTTGTTGAATTGTGAAAAGTCGCACATTATGAGAGAGAGAGAGAGAGAGAGAGAGAGAGAGAGAGAGAGAGAGAGAGAGAGAGAGAGATCGACTAAACCAGTGTATTACCTGCTTCTGATATAACATTCATTCTTCAGTTCAATGTCCACAATAGTATATTCATTATAAAAAATATATATATAATTAAATATCTGATGAGGAAAGTGATATCTTGGTCTTTGTCCCTAAAAGTTAAGGGGATTTTGCATAGCCTGAAAAGCCAGACCCACATCAAGATGTTTGGTCTGGAAACTCACCATAGACAGGGCTCAATCCGAGGGGCGGGATAAACGGTTGTCTTTCAAACTCCCTCTGCACGCGATAGGATAGCGCTACACCAACCAGAGCAACGAAGGTGAAACAGAGCTTGTTGACAGATTAAACATTTGCCGTATCCGGTCGGCAAAACTCCGAACACATCTTCCCTTTCGCCAGTTTCTGTGTTTACTAGAAGCACGCAAATGCACCTCGGCCGTCGTCATTATGGCCCCACCCACCGGCTTTATACACGATGTGATTGGTCCGGCAAGAGTTTGGCGATTACAGCTCAGAAGGGTATTGAGAGTTGCTAGACAACACTCGCGGGCAGATTTGCTGCAGCAAGGGTGCGTCTAGATTTCTAAGCTAGATTTTGCAAGACAGCGCTAAAACAACTTCCTTATTTATAACCAGTCACTCATAAAAGATTTTTGCTGCCTCTAATGGTGTAATAATCTATCTTTAACTGAAGTCCATGTCACGATCACTAATGGACCCTTTCTCAATACCAAATACAGGTCCTTCTCAAAAAATTAGCATATTGTGATAAAGTTCATTATTTTCCATAATATAATGATAAAAATTAAACTTTCATATATTTTAGATTCATTGCACACCAACTGAAATATTTCAGGTCTTTTATTGTTTTAATACTGATGATTTTGGCATATATGAAAGTTTATTTTTATCGTTACATTATGGAAAGTAATGAACTTTTATCAGATATGCTAATTTTTTGAGAATGACCTGTACAGCATATTATTCATATAAAATAGCATTTATTGAACCACAATATTTAAATTTGAATTTAAACAACAATAGACATTATAAAAGACAATAAGCAATAAACACAATCAAACAATTTGGATGTACAAAAGCAACACTGTAGTACAGGATTCAAGTGAAATATAGCCTAAATATAAAAGTTATGAAACTTAATTTTCCCTTTAACCCAAATCGGTTTGCTCTATCTACATACAGTAAGAGCCAACGGCAAATCCCTGAGTGACTGTCCGAGATGAATCTGTTCTCTGCGGAAACAGCCGCTGACGGCCTGAAACTGGAGCTTATATTATTTAATGCTTCTTGAATTGACATTAATAGAAACTTGATTTCTTATATTGTTGGAAAATGTAAACAATATGATCGCCCAGCTCTAATCTAATGTGCATTTAAGGCATGAACATATTAAAATATTCTAAACATTAATATCACGATTCTCTGTAAAGCTAAAACAATGTGAATTGTGAAAAGAGATATTATACAAATGAGGACATCTGATGACTTTTGGGATCAATATTCTCTAGTATCAAAAACAGTCAAATTTAGAAACATTTTAAAAAGCAGTATGATGTAATAAAGCCTCATCTTTTGAAATTGGCTTTGATATGCACTCCAAACTTTTTATTCGAAAGAGATTCATAAAAGTTTCAGAGCTTTACGAAACATGCGGCTATTCTGCTCATTAGGGTTGACTGTTTCATCAATTTGACTACTTATCAAATAGTTTATGATCATATTGAAATGTTGGAACAAAGAAAAGAAAAGCTGCACCAATTTGACGGCTTGGTAATTTACATCTCATTTTTAGCTCACAAAAGTCTTGAGTTAAAGAGCTTTTTTATCACTAAATTTTTTATTCATTCATTACAAGTTATATCAGTTAGAGTAATTACCCTAATTAGTGTAATCTATAATGTGTTCTAGTAAATGTTGTTTGTCACACATAAGTGGTGCACCGTTTCTTCAAGCTGTTTTCTTGTTGTTTAAAAATGTCATTGTGACAAATATGCCACTTCATTTAAATCTCAAACATACGTTTTCCACAAAATAAGCATTTTGTCTGTAAATTATAATTCAAACTCAATCTCTTGCATGTGCACCAATGAAACGTGTTCCATTCCAAAAGCAAATCATTAATGTTTCTTTCTATTGATTATTCGAGTATTTGCTGCAGCTGTATTCTCAACACATCAGCCAATAAAATAAGATGGAGTAAATTCAGCAGGTAGTTTTGAGACTTTCTTGAAAACAAGCTTTCCTTTCATTTGGAGACGAGTTAGACAGGACTGAAAAAAAAAAAAAAAAAATTGTGGATGTACAGTATATATTTTTTCATAATACATGATGCAATATTCCATATAAAAATAATAATAATAAAAAAAAAAAAATTCCATTTGGATTTCGTGATGACTTTAAAATTAGACTATGAATTTCAATGCGCCTCTAAAAAAGGCAAGGCTTTATTTCAATAAGTAAGAGCAATAACTTCCAAAAGTGCATTCCCACCCTGTTGATCCAATTGCTGGCCGCATCAATGACTAAAGGGGATCCTGCACAGATGCCAAACAAATATACAAAAGAACACTTGAGATGATACTCAGGACAAAAGCTCAAATGATTACAGTGCAGCCAAACGCTAGATTAATGTTCCATATCAAAGGTTCACAGAGCAAGCTGAGATGGTTGCTCAGGAAGAATTACTGGAGCTCTTTACTTCCTCAAAGCTCTGTTTGTGCTGGCATCCCTGGGGAAATCCAGACCAGTCGGCCATATGCCCATGGCAACAAAAGACAAGAATTCCTCTATTCCTCTCTATTCTTTCCTTCCTTCCTTCCTTCTTTCCCCCCCCCCCTCTCTCTCTCTCTCTCTCTCTCTCTCTCTCTCTCTCTCTCTCTCTCTCTCTCTCTCATTCCCACCTTGGCACCTGCACTAAAGAACCTGGGAGTTGACTCACTTAGTTAAGGGGAGCTGTCAAACCAGACCCCAGAAATAGAGCCTGGTTGGTGGGATGAAATGTGGGCAGTCTGGTCTCCACATGAACGCAAACCTGGAGCGTGTCCAGTTCTGTGTTTTGTTCGGCAAACTTGCGACCGCTCTAAGAACGGCTTCTAGTGTGCAGTCCCTGACCTGAACGTATGAACACGTTTATGAACCGATTTTAGACCTGTTTGATACTTCTGTTAGGCCACCAGCTGTTTCTAGGGGATTCAAGAGGAAATCAGAGGAGAGACATCTGTGAGATGGACCAAAGGTTGTCCACCTGTGGAGTTGCACAACTCTACCTTAGCATAATGCTTGAAATAGCCCATTCCTCATGTCAGAAGGATTTTTTAACAAGAATAACTGAATACACACTTTTATTTCTGCCTTGATGATAGCACAAATAAAAACTCACAGAGGATTGGACAAATGATCAATCTATCTATCTATCTATCTATCTATCTATCTATCTATCTATCTATCTATCTATCTATCTATCTATCTATCTATCTATCTATCTATCTATCTATCTATCTATCTATCTATCTATCTATCTATCTGTCTGTCTGTCTGTTTGTCTTTATCTGTCTGTCTGTCTGTCTGTCTGTCTGTCTGTCTGTCTGTTTGTCTTTATCTGTCTGTCTGTCTGCCTGTCTGTCTGTCTGTCTGTTTGTCTTTATCTGTCTGTCTGTCTGCCTGTCTGTCTGTCTGTTTGTCTTTATATGTCTGTCTGTCTGTCTGTTTGTCTTTATCTGTATGTCTGTCTTTATCTGTATGTCTGTCTGTCTTTATCTGTCTGTCTGTCTGTTTGTCTTTATCTGTCTGTCTGTCTGTCTGTCTGTCTGTTTGTCTTTATCTGTCTGTCTGTTTGTCTTTATCTGTCTGTCTGTCTGTCTGTCTGTCTTTATCTGTATGTTTGTCTGTCTTTATCTGTCTGTCTGTCTGTCTGTCTGTTTGTCTGTTTGTCTTTATCTGTCTGTCTGTCTGCCTGTCTGTTTGTCTGTTTGTCTTTATCTGTCTGTCTTTATCTGTATGTTTGTCTGTCTTTATCTGTCTGTCTGTCTGTCTCTCTGTCTGTCTGTTTGTCTTTATCTGTCTGTCTGTCTGTCTGTCTGTTTGTCTTTATCTGTCTGTCTGTCTGTCTTTATCTGTCTGTCTGTCTGTCTTCATATATGTATATATGTCTTTCTATATGTCTGTCTCTGTCTTATGTTTGTCTTTCTGTGTGTCTGTCTTTCTTTCTGTCTGTCCTCATATCCCGCTGTCTATCTATCTATCTATCTATCTATCTATCTATCTATCTATCTATCTATCTATCTATCTATCTATCTATCTATCTATCTATCTATCTATCTATCTATCTATCTATCTATCTATCTATCTATCTATCTATCTGCCTGCCTGCCTGCCTGCCTGCCTGCCTGCCTGCCTGCCTGTCTGTCTGTCTGTCTGTCTGTTTTTCTGCCTGTCTTTCTATATATCTGTCTGTCGGTCTCTCTGTCTGTCTTTCTGTCTGTCTGTCGGTCTGTCTGTCTGTCTGTCTGTCTGTCTGTCTGTCTGTCTGTCTGTCTGTCTGTCTGTCTGTCTGTCTGTCTGTCTGTCGGTCTGTCTGTCTGTCTGTCGGTCTCTCTCTCTGTCTGTCTGTCTGTCTGTCTGTCTGTCTGTCTGTCTGTCTGTCGGTCTGTCTGTCTGCCTGTCTGCCTGGCTGCCTGTCTGTCTGTCTGTCTGTCTGTTTTTCTGCCTGTCTTTCTATATATCTGTCTGTCGGTCTGTCTGTCTTTCTATCTGTCTGTCTGTCATTATATATGTCTGTATGTCTTTATGTCTTTCTTTCTACCTGTCTGTCTGTATTTATATATGTCTGTCCTCCAGCGTTGACCAGCATTTATCTCGACAAACTGTTTTTCCAGTTAAAAAAGTTGAGGAAAGTGAGGAAATAAAAAAAATAAAAAAATAAAATAAACATGTTGTGTGAACTGTATTTTTAAAGTGTCGTCATTTATGAAAAAAAGAGAAGGAGATATTTTTATACGCTGTGTCTGGAACTTGAAGTTCAGCCTCCCATTACAATGAAAAATGCAACAGAAGATTATCACTCCCTCTCTGTGTCAAATCAAACCTTTTCATTTTCTTTTGAATAAAAGACTCACCAAAGGATAGACTGTATGTGGGATCTTAAAACGACATGTTCTTTCAATAAGACAGGAAAAGCACAACACCAACTCCTCAAACAAAAGTAAACAAACTACTTGTACTTTTATTTTTATTATAATAGGCTTTTGCTCTTTTTAAAAGGTATTTGTTTTTCGCTAACCCAGCAGGCACACTTTGACTGCTTAAAGCGTGTTGTTTTCTCAAAACTCTCTTCAAATAAACGCCATAAAAACATTAATATCTTTGAATGACCTTGTGAGTCCGATAGGCGTGTTAAGTTCACTTATGTCATTTTTACATAAGGTCTCTAATGGCAGACCCTCGGCTTTAGACCCACCACCCTCCTTTCAATTTGCTGCTTTGTGTTCTCTCAAAGTGGAGACATGTCCCATCAGCCCCCGGTCTTTGTGCTTCACATTCCTGAATCCTTAACAGCGCACTTCCAAAATAAAACGAAAATCCATTGAGGCGAGGGAGCGCGTTCCTCAGCCTTTGCTCTGTAGGGCGGCTTGCATCAGCTCGCGAGACAAGACAAGGATAGAGATTCAGAGACTGATGTCAAAGTACCAGTCTGGGACAGTCTGTGTCAGCTACATATGCATGGAAGGATGGTTAGAGGCCAAAGGGGTTTGAAAAAAGCCCGCTGAGCCTGCTTCGCTATCAGCATCAAGATCAAAGTCATTTTCTGCCACCTCGTACATGTGCTACAGGCTCTTGCCTGAGAGACAGCGAGACGTCGTGCATATGGGATGGTCTTGTGCTTCTAAACTGTGCCAGTCTCCGCCATGTACTTTTTATAGCCACAGAAGTTATTTGATTTAGCTTCACTGTTTACTTATTCATAGTAGCATTAACATACTGCTACTCTAGTAGTTTTTCATTTGTAGTAAATTATACGACAAAATCAATAAACATTCATTATTCCAGCCTTCCTTTTCATTTATTTATTTATACAGAAAAGTGTCTGGTAGGTGGGCGGACCTTTTTATAATCTTTTTTTTCTTTTCTTTTTTTTTAAAATGTAAACCCTAAAGCTCAAAATAATTAATTGGTTTGAGTAGATCCGACTCAAATTAAACAAATTAGTTCAATCAAATTAACTTTTTTGAATTCACAAAACTGACACATTTTAAAGGGGTCTTGAACTGGCTATTTGAATTTGTTATACTGTTGTCTGAGGTCAACTTATGACGTCTGTATGTGTTTTGTTTTTTGTTTTTTACATTTAAAAGCATCATTATAAATAAGAACAGGCTTCCTAACTTAAAAGGTAACTTAACTTTTTTTTTTTTTAAACTTTTCTACACTGGTTTTGAACCTAACTCCTGAATCCTCGACTTGGAAGTAAACGCCCACTGCTATACTTGGATAACAAATGCTAAAACTAGTGTTATATAATGTTTTTTTGTTCAAGATGAATGTTAATTAGGACATTTAGTAGTGTTTAATGTTTCGTTATGTTAGTTTAGAAGGCATTTTGGGGGGCTTACCTTCATAATTAGTGGAGCATGAGCTTGGTTTGAGAACAGATTTACAGATATGTTAAATGTATTATATTGCTGTACTCATTCAGCGAGTGCTATGCTATGCTAATACTATCAAAGCTTTCTGTTACCAATTAACATGGTAGCATTTATTGAATTAGCTGGTTAAGGCTAGTCAAGTTTCCACTACTAAAAATATTTAAGTTTATCAATTTAATCAAACTGTATTAATAAGCTTTAAGATCAATTAAATTACTCAAATTCTTAAGAATCTTAACTTTAAAAAAAAAGTATGTAACAAAATGCCTTTTTTTTTTTTTTTTTTTTTTTTGCCAACATAAAACATTAAAACAAATACTACCAAACACCTTGTCCTATATTACTCCTGACTTAGTTTTCATTTTCACATCCATGTTGCTTAAAGGGGGGGTGAAACACTCAGTTTCAGTCAATCTCATGTCAATCTTGAGTACCTATAGAGTAGTATTGCATCCTTCATATCTCCGAAAAGTCTTTAGTTTTATCATATTTGTAAAAGAAATATGGGCTGTACCGAGTCTTTCCGGAAAAAACCGAGCGCCTGGAGGCGTATTGTGTCGGCGGAGCTAAATAATGACATATGCGCAAAGCGGTGACGTCCTCAAGCGTGGAGAAACCCATCCATCGCTATCTCAGCTAATACAGATATGATCCAGAATCTAATTCGGAGGCTGAAATAGAAACAGCAACAGCAGGACGTCCGTCTCTGTGGTATGTACTGTATTTAGAGGCCTGTCAACATGACATGATTCGGTTTATGGACTATTGTATGCGACCAAACCTTAGTAGCAAGCAAAACGGTTTTGCACGTCAGAGTAGTGTAACGTTATAAGTTACATAGAACAGCAATGAAGTCCGTTAGTGCATTTGAATGATGAAGCACGCGATCGTGTCGTTTACTGATGTTTACTCACGCGACGATGAGCACAGCACAGACATTTGAAGCAGTTTTACTTACCGGCTGCTTCCAAAGCAGGACCGAACCTTTATCGCTGGGACGGCTCCGTCAAAAACACACTTCTTGGAGTGTGGAGATCCACTTTGCGATGCGACTGAAGCATTTCTGCGTTCAAATCGGTTCAAATGCAGTGCTGCCTTCCCGGAATGCTGTGCTGAAGCGTTGAAGTCGCTTAATGTCAAAGTGGAGGAATGAAGTGGAGCGTGGCGCGGACTATAACCGACATTAGTGTTCACGGACGACTGGATCTGCAGCTGAGAGCAGTTTACTGTTTACAGCGTGCATTTCCTCTCTCGCGCTAGTGACGCGCGCGTGCACCCTGAGAATAGCCCGTACGGCCCATACAAGGACCTTCCGATCTATTAACGTCAAGCCGACCCATACTCGAAAAAAACTCTCCGAAACTTGTGAGAAACCGGAAGGAGTATTTTTAACACAGAAATACTCCATCAAACGTCCAACATTAGTTTTTGAAACTTTGACTATGTTTAGGATGGGGATCCAAGTCTTTAACAGTGTAAAAAGCTCAGTATGCATGAAACAGCATTTAACCCCCCCTTTAAATAGCAAATGCAATCCCATTTCTTTGCCCATGGGTGTGCCGATCTTAAAGGTCCCATTCTTCGTGATTCCATCTTTCAAACTTTAGTTAGTGTGAAATGTTGCTGTTGGAGCATAAATAATACCTGTAAAATTATAAAGCTCAAAGTTCAATACCAAGTGAGATATTTTATTTAACAGAAGTTCCCTTTCAAAGCCTACAGCGAACGGCCGGTTTGGACTACAGCAGGAAGTGCAGGGATGTAATGACGTCACTAGAACCGTTTGTTGACTAACCCTCCGCCCACAAGTACACGAAATAGGGGGCGTGGTCTTGTTGCTCTCCCACGTGGAGAAGAGCGCACATTCAGCGCTTACATCTCCCCGTTATGGTAAGAGGCGGGACCTTTACGGGCAAAGTGCGCTAAGGTGCTGTCCAATCACAACACGGGAAGCGCTGGCCCAATCAGAACTCATTACGTGTTTCTGAAGGAGGGACTTCATAGAACAAGGAAATCATCAGGCCGTTTTTTAGGACAGAGGAAACAGCGCTGTACAGATAAGTCAATTGTGTGAAAAATACAGTTTTTTTTACACGCGAAACATGAACTCATGTTATATTGCACACTGTAAACATAATCAAAGCTTCGATAACATGCGAAGAACGGGACCTTTAAACTGAGGTGTGTTCAGGCACATTTTTTGGCGCGTTTCTATTTTGAGGCAACTGAAATCAACTGAGCCATTGACCAACAAAAACTGGTCTAAAGTCGATAAAAGGTGACATTAGGAATATACACCTATAGGTGGGTGCACAGCGTACACTCTGCTTATTACACACACACACAGGGAATGATTGCATTAATGACGAGCAAGCAGGCATCATTGGACGAGCAGATCCATTTCCTCACAAGAGAAGTGTGCAGTTTAAAAAAAAAAAAAAAACAAGATATGAGAGAATAGGGACAACCCTTTTAGACCATGTGTTGGGTGTGCAAGCATTGTTCCCATCGTTAAACTAGCAAAAGTGGATTCACTGGATCTTAAAGGGTTGGTTCACCCAAAAATGAAATTGATGTCATTAATGACTCACCCTAATGTCGTTACACACCCGTAAGACTTCCGTTCATCTTCAGAACACAATTTAATATTTTATATTTAGTCGGACAGCATATCTAAGTGTATGCACACTATACTGTCCATGTCCAGAGTAGTCCATATGTGACATCAGTTAGTTCGTTAGAATCTCTTGAAGCATCGAAAATACATTTTGGTCCAAAAATAACTAAAACAACGACTTCATTCAGCATTGTCTTCTCTTCCACGTTTGTTTTCAATCCTCAAATAAAAATTCAAACGGTCATGAATTAGCGTATTGATTCATGATTCGGATCACGTGTCAAACTGCCAAACTGCTGAAATCACGTGACATTTGTGATCCGAATCATGAATCAATGATTCACTGAACACTGATTCATAACCGTTTGAACCTTAATTCGAGGTTTGAAAACAAACGCAGAAGAGAAGACAATGCTGAATAAATTTTTGTTATTTTTGAGAGAGATTCTAATGAACCCACTGATGTCACATATGGACTACCGTGATGATGTTTTTATTCCCTTTCTGGACATGGACAGTATAGTGTGCATACACTTAGATACGCTCTCGGACTAGATATAAAATATCTTAAACTGTGTCTGAAGATGAACGGAGGTCTTACGGGTGTGGAACGACATTAGGGTGAGTCATTACTGACATCAATTTCATTTTTGGGTGAACCAACCCTTTAAGTCTCAAGCATTCTGATTCACCCAGATAAGGAATTTTACTGTACAGTATATGTTAAATGACAATTTTTTGGACTTCCTGTTCTCCATACTGTCTGCTGTCTTTACTTGAGTACTGATTCTTTCATCTCTGCAAATAGACTGACAATCCAGGTGCACAACAACACTGTTTCACCCCTGTTGCTCACAAATCAGAAAGAACAGAGTCCCTTTCTGTGAAAACCACTGGATGTTTGGAAAAATACCAAACTGCCTCCTGCCTCTCTGTAGAGACTAATTATTTTCTGTCTTCACTTTCTTCCAGGATGCATTTCTCTATATCTAACACGAGCGATTTACAGATGGGAGGGAGCCTGAGAACATGTTATTTCTCTGTCTTTTCAAGTCTTTCTCTCTTCATCCTCGCACGCCATTCTAATTCAGTCGGAATCTTTGGTTATTTATATGCTTTTATGCTTCACTCTCTTTCGGCTGTCACATCTGGATATGACAAAGGCGTCAGTCTCGCTGAATGCATTCAAAACTTGTGTTCCAGACACGCGTTGTTAACGTTAACCTGGATTGTGTTTGTTTATTGTAAATTCTTAACAACTAACCTCGCGTTTGCAGATGTATTTAGCTCATGACCACAAAGGAAGCTATATCTGCGCTCACTGTAAGATGTGCTGAAAACTTGAACGACAAAAAAAAAAAAAAAAAAACTGGCAATGGAAATGCTTATGGTGAAATTAAATTATGATTTTCTTTTCTTTTGTATGTTTTCCAGCAAAATATACAACACATCTCTAAAACACAATACATTTTGTGTCAGAAGCTAAACTGTATACAAATAAATAAAATAAAATAAATATTTGCATTGTAACATTATTTTCATGTTATTTTTTTATTTATTTTTTCAGGTAAGTTTCAGGTAAAATCTAATTTCTTTAAATTGTCTTTTACTTTATTTTTATGGTTATTCCCATTTTTCACACATTCAAATTCAATTCTCATTACTTTGGTTCATTATGAACCTGTTACAGGAAAAACAAACAAAAAATCAGTTAATTTTTAAAAAATTCTTAATCAGTATTTTCATTATTATCTTTTTTTTAAGCTAAAATATACAAAAATTCTTAAAACAAGATGCATTTATTTTACAAACATTATTATATTATTATTAATATATCATTGCATTATTATTGTATTATTATTTGACAAATAAACAGACTTACTAGAGAATATCGTTTTTATTTTGATTATTGATTTATTTATCGATTAATTTATTGTTGTTGTTTTTTAGGCATAAAACTCACTAAATGTAGAACAATTCAAAAAAACTCATTGTCAGTGTTTTTAGTTTAACTCAAAACTACAAGTTTTGTCAAATTAGATATGTTTTACTGGAAAACAAGATAAAAGTCCTGATTAAGAAAACTATTTGGTTTAATTTATGCTGATTTAATATAAACAATACCGGGAAACAAGACAAAAGTACTGTTTAAGAAAATGTTGTTTTGCAGTACATTTAGGCTCTCTATGCTAATGCTACGCCACTGCACTGCGTTTGAAGTATCTAAAAATTAAGCTTTAAAACCTCCAAGATGAAGTCTAGTTTCTGAGCGGGAGTGTATGTCAGACATCTGAGACAGAGACTAATTTGCACTAAGTCTCGCACAATCTCTCCAGTCTCCATACTAATGATTGATAATGTTTTATTAATGCTGAGATATCCTCCACCGAGGATCTAAACAAATTGTAGCAATTTAGTCAATCCCATGCACAGAATCAATCATAGACAGCTCTGAATGATCATGCATCACTGCCAACATCCCCGCCTCGCAGGCCTTTTGGAGCCCCGCAGCTTTCTTTGTATCTGTAATACAAAACAAGCTCCTCCATCCTCACCTCACACGCTCCTCATTTCACTCCATACAGAAACTTATCTCTCTTCACACTGCAGTACTCACTGCAGTTTGATATGGATGGTTTAATTTCACTTCATCTGACTCGGAACGGCAAGAGGAAATGATGTACAGTTTGTTTCTAGAGGTAGTGTTTTTAATAACTGTAAAACTAATATTTGTAGCTGTTGACTTGTACTAATATTGTATTTTGGGTATATATTTCAAAAGGGGTGTACAAATGGCGCAACATTTACTTTCTGCCAATGGCAGATGAATTGGAGAAAAAAAAATACTGCTCATAAATACCTTATTTATAAACATATAGGCATTCTAAAAATGAAATAAAAATGAAATAAAAGCTATAGTACTGAATATTATTCTATAATACATAATAATAAATAAACAACTAAAAAAAGACAGAAACATGTAGTGTGTATATATGATCAGGTATAACATTATAGCAGGTGAAGTGAATTACACTGATTATCTCGTCATCACGACACCTAGTGGGTGGGATATATTAGACAGCAAGTGAACTTTTTGTCCTCAAAGTTGACGTGTTAGAAGCAGGAAAAAATGGGCAAGCGTAAGAATTTGAGCGATTAAGTGACTGGATGACTGGGTCAGAGCATCTCCACAGTGTTGGGCAAGCTACTTGGAAAATGGAGTGAGCTAAGCTACCAGTTACTCTACATTAAATGAAGCTTCACTACACTGAAGCTAACCCCCTTGGAAATGTAGCAAGCTAAGCTACAGCAGCTTGACAAAAGTCGTTTACTATATCTAAGCTACTTTTTTTATTTTATTGAACCAACTTCGTTCATATCATTGCTATCTCAGTGATCAATAAAAGTTCATTTTATTTACTTTATTAAATCATCAAAGTTATTCAAAAACTGTCCGAAATCAATTTGGCAGCAAAAACATGTGATCCATAATATTAACAGAACCAGGTGTTGAGAGTGTGTGTGTGTGTGTGTGTGTGTGTGTGTGTGTGTGTGTGTGTGTGTGTGTGTGTGTGTGTGTGTGTGAGCCTGTTTATGTGGTTTATGAGGACACAAATTTGTATAACTACATGGGTATTACACTGGTATTACACTATAAATGTAGTTTATGAGGACATATCAAATGTCCTCATAATTCAAATGGCCTTAAAAACATACTAAATGATGTTTTTTGAGAAAGTAAAAATGCAGAATGTTTCCTATGATGGTTTAGGGGTAGGGGCAGTGTAAGGGGATAGAAAATATGGTTTGTACAGTATAAAAACCATTATGCCTATGGAGAGTCCCTGTAAACCACATAGACCAACATGTGTGCGTGTGTGTGTGTGTGTGTGTGTGTGTGTGTGTGTGTGTGTGTGTGTGTGTGTGTGTGTGTGTGTGTGTGTGTGTGTGTGTGTGTGTGTGTGTGTGTGTGTGTGTGTGTGTGTGTGTGTGTGTGTGTGTGTGTGTGTGTGTGTGTGGCAGGGCAGGACTTAGGGTGGTGGGGGCCCCTGGGCTTGAGTCACTTCCGGGCCCTACCTTCTATACATTACTTTAGATAGAACAAAATGATACACAAGCTATGTATTAGAGCAACACAATTCTGGATAAACTGAGAATAAAATTAGAGATCACGATTCTGAACAAACAACTAAACAAAATAACATAATGTATGTTAATTGCTGAAGTCTATAAAAAAAAATTTAATCTGAATTATTAAAAAAAACAAAAAAAAACTCGGGTTTTAATGAATGATTCAATTCCTCAATCAAATACAACTGTTTCATAGATTAATCACCATCTTTGAACAAACCTCCTGAATGAACGATTCAATGACAAATGTTTTTTAAAAGTAATTTGTCGCCATCTGGTGGCTTAACAATATAATCGATCCAATCGCTATTTGAAGTGGAAAGCTAATTTCAAATGCTGACTGGTAAAGTATATAGTGTTACATGCAAAAAAAAAAAAAAAAAAAAACTGATAATTTATTTATATGACCACCGATTGAAGCTTTTCGTATTATTTTGAAGGCAAGATCACAAAAGAAAAATTTGATAATAAGTGTATGTTGATTTAGCCTACCTAGTTTCACACTGCCCGCTCCAGGCAGGGCTCAAACTCGGGTCTTTTCGCACAGGAGACACACTGCAAGCGTGCCGTGACCGTCTCGGCTGCGTGGCGTATCCGTTTGTATTTCGGCTCCCACCGGTTAGAGCTTGCATACTGCCTGCGTCACACGTGCTGTCAGAGCCGCGCGGAAAACGCGTGCATGCTTCGAAAAGAAGAGACGCCTATTTTTCACGCGACATGCGAGCGTGTTGGAAGCGTTTCCAGGCAAAATAGAATAGGAAAAGATGTTTATATGCCATTTTGACACGAATACATATTAAAAAATGACATTTTCATCTGTGAAAGTCTGTAGGTTAACATAAATGCAGATATAGGCCTAATTATAATAATAAAAAACAACATAATAATCGATTTTGAAATATTAAACCTGTCAATACCAAGGGCGTAGGTTTGGTCTCAGCTTTGGTGGGGACATCCCACCAGGTTTGCCCAGATTATATTGTCTATTATTTATTACTGAGTATGGAAATGCACCATAGTTTGGGAATGAACGATTATTAATTTATGAGGCTTTTCAGCCCAATCCAGTACCATAATAATAATAAAAGACAAAATACTCTTTAATTGTCAAGTTCATAAATGATTTTCAAAACTGATTTGGAAAAAAAACACAACATGCACACAAAATTACTTATTTTCAATATAAAAAATGATTGTGGACTGGATTTTTTTTTTTACCTCATCACATTATTGAGCATGTCAAAGATTAGTAACAACTTTAGATTTGATGCATTGTTAGTTTTTGTACAGGATCAGTTTTTGTTTCTCCCTCATTTACTGTTTGTGGCTGTTTTTGCCCCATTGACTTCCATTATAACCACATTTTTTGATTTTAAAGCCATAATGCTATATAATCATGCACAATCACTTTTTATATTGAAAATAATTTATTTTGTTTGTAAGTTTTTTTTTCCAAACCAGTTTTGAATCAGTTTTTGAAAATCATTTATGAACTTGGCATTTAAAGAGTGATAGTAGTGATAAGAGTGACAATCAAACAATGACAACAGCTCAACAATAAACATGGAATCAAGTAGGCCTATGCAAGCTTGCAACAGAACACATTTTATATTAATTTACATTTGATTATTTTATTTATTTCTAAAGAACTCTTTAATAGCCTATATTGGTGCACTTTAAAGGGATGGTTCACCCAAGAATTAAAATCCTGTCATCATTTACTCGCCCTCATGATGTTCCAAACCTGTAGGCCTATGAGTTTCTTTGTTCTGCTGAACACAAAAGAAGATTTTAAAGGAAGTTTGTAACCAGGCTGCTTTGGGGGCACCATTTACTTCCATGGTAGGAATTCAACATAACAAAGAAATTTATACAGGTTTAAAAAAGGAAATTTACAGATTTTTCATTTTGGGTGCACTGTCTCTTTAAGCAGTCATTTTGAACCAGTAACCACTTTACTGAAAAAAAATGTTCTGAAATTCAAACATTAAATTAAATTTTCTTTATTAATTTACTATTATGACTATATTATTATGCAATTATTTGTCACATTTTTATCTAAATATTTTTTAAATGTCAAACTTTATATGACAGGATTATTTATTATTAATATAGCCTATAGCTAAATTATAAATTAATAACATTAATTAGGCTATAATCTATTAATTAACCGGTCTAATGTCTAGAAAAATAAGTCTGCCAAGCTTTGATAATGTATGGAATATTATATTAATATATTATCCATTAAATGGCCTACCTAGAAGCACGGATGTGTCCGTCATCACTGCTGCTTTCAGTCAGACAGTCTGAGACACTGAAATGCTTCTCTGCAAAGGTTGCAGTTTTTCTTAGGTTCATCGTAAGTTACTGTATGTTTTTAAAGAAGCGCGCAAGTTTACAGCGCATGTTCTCGAGACTCCGTCGCTATGGCAGCAAAGCGCCTCTAAAACGCAATCTTGTGCATCGCGTCCCGTATTGGTTTGATACGGCGGGACGCGTCATTTTGCTTGTAAATACGGGAAGATACGGAATCGATCCATATAGCAGCACGAAGGAGTTTGCTAAAATATTGGTGGGGACAATTTTGTCATCTTAAAATATTGATTGGGACTAGTACCTAGCGTCCCCCCCCTAAACCTACGCCCATGGTCAATACAGAATAATATGTTCTGTAGCCTATTTTGCCGTCAATACCATATTATGTATGGTCAATAGGCGACTGGCGACGTTGTCTTTGCTGTATCAAAGGCAATATATTTATATTTAACATGAAGTATAGGGCTTCCCTCGGCAGCCGCGCCGCGGCTGACACGCAACAGAAACGCCATGCTCACACCACGCTAGACGAGGAAAGCATCTCTTGAAATGACAGGAGTTTACCTGCACAGTTCTCGTTAGCTTGGCTCATAGACCGTAAAAAAAACCTCGCCTCCGTTACACTGGCAAATATGTTTCAGACCCAGCCGCTATTAAAACAATCTGCCAGATTCGGCAGATGCGGGCGCGGGCCAGATATTATCGCTGGCGGGCCATTTTTGGCCGCTAGTTTTCCACAAACTTTAAAATAAAAATGAAATGACTGACATATTGAAAAAACCAAACGTAAAATGACGGGGCCCCCTATTGGGCGGGGCCCATGGGCTTGAGCCCAGTCAAGCCCAATGGTAAGTCCGGCCTTGGTGTGTGTGTGTGTGTGTGTGTGTGTGCGTGCGTGCGTGCGCGTGTGTGTCATATCTATCTCCCACACACATGAAACAAGTTTTATTATTTCATTCATTTTAAAAGGTGACCAGGCTGGAGCCCGACACTTTTAACAAGAGGTGTTTATTCAAGAGACACAATAGATTATTTTCAAACTTTGCAGTTTCTCTTTTGTCACTGCGCGGACGATGTGCGTGCAGCAGCAAATTGAGCGCTCAGAGAGAAAAAAAAAAAACGTCAACTAGACGCCTATCCCGTCTTTAGTGGTCTGCAGTGGTCAGTGTCTATCAGAAGTGATCCAAGAAAGGAACATTTGTGAACCGGCGACAGGGTCATGGGCGGCCAAGGCTCACAGATGCACGTGGGGAGCGAAGGCTGACTTGTGAGGTGCGATTAAACAGATGAGCTACTGTAGCTCAAATTGCTCAAGAAGTTAAAGCTGGTTCTGATAGAAAGGTTTCAGAATACACAGTGTATTGCAGTTTGTTGAGTATGGGGCTCTATAGCTGTGGACCAGTCAGGGTGCCCATGCTGACCCCTGTCGACCGCTGAAAGCTCTAACAGTGGCACGTGAGCATCAGGATGTAACCACGGAGCAATGGAAGAAGGTGGCCTGGTCTGATGAATTACATTTTCTTTTACATCAGGTGGATGGCCAGGTGGTTGTGCGTTGCTTACTTGGAGAACACGCACCATACTCTATGGGAAGAAGGCAAACCAGCGGAGGCAGTGTGATGCTTTGGGCAATGTTCTGCTGGTAAACCTTTGGGTCCTGCCATCCATTAGGATGCTATTTTGACACTTTCCACTTACCTAAGCATTGTTGTAGGCCATGTACACTCTTTCATGGAAACGGTATTCCCTGGTGGCTGTGGCCTCTTTTACCAGGATAATGAGCCTTGCCACAAAGCAAAATGATTCAGGAAAAGTTTGAGGAGCAAACAAGAAGTTTAAGATGTTGAATTGGCCTTCAAATCCCCCAGATATCGATCCATTCGAGCATCTGTAGGATGTGCTGAACGAACTAGTCCAATCCATGGAGGCCCCAACTCACAACTCAGTGCTGTTTTGGTGGGAAAAGGGGGACCAACATTATAAGGTGGTCTTAATGTTGCGCATGTTATCATAATGTTATACTGCATAAATGAAAAGAACATTGTGTTGTTGAGAAATCGTTTTGGTGAATCTTTGGTCCTCATACTCACTTCTACTTTTAAAAGTGCAATAGAATTCAATGGTAATGACAACTGGAACTTTATGCATTTGGATTCTGAAAACTCAGAGGTCAACTTTAATACAAAATAAATTTTTCAAAACAAAAACACCTGACGTTCCAATGAAAAAAATAAAAAAAAATAAAAAAAATAAACGTCTTTACACCAACAAAATTCACAGGAATCTGATATCCATGCCGAATCTAACTTCAGGAAAATGTAATTCATCCAACTAAAGCCTCTTGCTGAATAATTCTACTCCACATTTCTCATCTTAGACAAGCAGCTTAATGCAAATCTCCTACATGTCTTACTGTTCTGAACAAAGACTGACTTCCACGGCTAAAACCTGCCCATGACATTGAGGCTATTATGCATGGAAGCTTTATGTGGAAAAATGTTCTTCTCCGTTACACCCGAGAGTCCTTGGTGAGGGTGACGCAATGAGTGGAAATGACTGCAGCTCTCTGAGGAACGCAAAGGTCAAGGGAACAACACAAATATAAACATAAACTATTGTAAGTCTCACAAAGGCTTTGTCACTGAATGACCCTAATAGTATTTCTGAATGATTCTATATTCAGCTTCTCTTGTCTTTCTCTTCTTCTCCAACATCAAAGCCTTTTCACTCTGTGTGAAGTTATTATAAAATGGAAGACGGATATAATAGAAAAGGACAATAACATGGAGTAAACTGCAGAACAAAAATGTGTAATTATCAGAAATAAATATGCTACGGAGCCTCTTAAGGGACATGGTAAAGGAAAAAAAATATGAGATTGGAGGAAAGATAAAACATAAAGTTTGTTGGAGGAGCGCAAAGCACTGACTTTTTTTTTTCCCCACCGCCATGTCCCCTTAGGGGTTTCGTAATATGCATATCACATATACAGATGTATCAAAAAAGGCATCTTAATGCATAAAAGTGGCTTAAAATGTTTGCTAGCTATATACACCTCAGCATCATAAACGCAGTATATTCATCTTTCATCTCCTATCGTGCAGATCAGATCAGACAAATCCCAAAAAATACCAGTATACATGTCAGTGTGAATAGGCAAAAAAAAATCTTCCTTTGTTTGCATGAGCGTTTTGAGCAAAAGTAATCAACCATGTCCATTTTTAATGAAATATCAATTTTAATCAGTATTATCATGGTCTCCTCTGCAGCGTAGACTCTTGCACATAATATGAGCCCTACCAGGTCTCTCTGTTTCAATCACAGGTGACTTTCGGAAATCCGAAGGCAACATATGGCCAGTTGGGCAGCAACTCCTTCATCACAACTGCAAAACAATCGGATGGAACCATCAAGACTTTCTCCTGTGACTGTATCTCTGGATGCGTTCCCGGACAAATGCAAGTCATGTACTAAGAAATACAAATCGCTATGTATTTAGTAAAATGGTAAATTTCTTGGCTCCGACAAAGGATCTTATCAGGGATGGTTCTCCCAGTTAGACTCTGTCCATAACTTCATCCATCTGTTCTGACCATGTATATGTTTTGTGTACATATGTTGTATGTCTTTTTAATCTTGTCTGAGATTTAGTTATTAAAGTTTGTGCACAACATATGTTTGGTTCTGACTCCCCGCTGGAAACAAATTTTCACCTAAATGATCGATCTTGTTATGCGCTCTAAGTGCTTATGTAAATACAAAATAAGAATTATTTTTCTGTGGCCATTAAAAAAAATCCTTTTCTTAGAATTAATTAATAATCAATACTGAAGGTTTACAGGATTGATTGATTGATTGATTGATTGATTGATTGATTGATTGATTGATTGATTGATTGATTGATTGATTGATTGATTGATTGATTGATTGATTGATTGATTGATTGTAATGTTAATGTTAATCTATTTAAAGGATTCACATATTCATAATTAATCATAATGAATAATCATAATGATTTATTATTTATAATTATCTAAACTAATTCGCTACAACTGAAATGCTGGAAAGTATTTGAAATAATAATATTTCATCACTGTTCACCACAGCGAGTGGATATCTAGCTTTCTATTTTTAAACAGGAAATTTAAATAATTAAATAATAAACAGGACTTTGTTTTCCAGTTATTAAATTAAATATCAATTTACTCTTATTCCAAGCATATGAGATTTTATTCACAGGGGTAAATAGTTTTATTGTTGCGGTACCTTGCTAATTTATTTTTTACAGATGTCCACATGAGAAACAATTACCATCCGAATAGAGCTTATGAAAACTCAAACTTTCCTTATTTGTTATTACTTATTAAAAAAAAATCAACAATCAAGGGAGCTCTTTTTTCAGCTTTCGAGCTTCAAAAATGACCATAAAGCACATTAAAAATAGCTTATATGAGTCTTCAGAAGATATTACATAACTTTGCGTTAGGAACAACATATTGGTAAATAACTGATGACAGAATTTAAAATGATCTACTTGCCAATATGCTCAATATGGCAGACTTGCTAACCTAAGTAAAACTAAAAGCCTACAGTTGTCTGTTGTTTTGTTTGTTTTTTCTATCTTTTTGTATCTTTCTGTCTTAATTAACTTCAGGGAATAGAACATGTGGGGAAATTAGTATGTGGTAAATATGGCAGCAGGTTAATTATGCTGTTTGCTGCTGTAAGCCGTGGATCTGGAGAAAAGGCCTCTGCACAGCCATGATAGTTTTGTTTGTTTGAGACTTTATACTGAAAGTCATTTATCTTGATCACATTTGACAATTTTGATAAGACACATTTGTTACTTCATTACTCAAATGTTTGGATGTGACTTTGAAGCATAATCCCAGCTCTGCCAATCAACAGGGACAAGCTGCTTTAGTCTGATTCATCGAGCAGTATATGTGTTGAAACTCGCAGTTATGGTGACATTTCAGACATGCTCGAAGTGGTTGACCAATCACAACACACTAATCCAACTGACCAATCAAAGTAAGGCTTCATAGACTCAGGAACTAAACAGAGCGTTACTGACAGACCTGGTGGACAGGCGCTGCAACAATGCCAAATATATGGTAAAAAAAATGTATATGTTTATTGAACAATCAAGCATGAAACCCTGTTTTAGTAGATTCCCCAAAACAAAAAGGGGCATAATACAGTTATGGTTAGAATTATCGGTACCCCTGGTAAAAATGATTAAATGCTTTTTGTTTATCCTTTTGATCTTTTTTTTTAAAAAACTAAATAAAAATAAAAATAAATTTACCTTTCATTGAAATAAAATAATTGAAAGTTTTGTTCTCCAAAACATGTTGGCCATAATTATTGGCATCCTTTTATTAAATACTTTTTGCAAGATAACAGCTGTAAGTTCCCTTTCAGGCGGTCACGTTCGACGTACGTCAGAACTTACTGATGAATTGGGTCTCTGAAACCAGATCTGCCTCATTTTCCATAGGGTTCATGTCAGAGGACTCAGACGGCCATGGCAGAAGCTTCATTTTGTAATCAGTGACACATTTGTGTGTTTTGATGTTTGTTTTGGATCATTGTCTAGATGGAAGATCCAACCAATGGATCCCATTATTAGATTTCTAACAGAGGCCATCAGTATTAGCGATATTTGCTAGAATCTGTGATACCATGTATTTTAAAAAGATGTCCAGGACCTCCAGCAAAAAAATTAAAATAAAAAATAAAAAAAATAGGCCCACAGAAAGAAGAAGAAGAAGAAGAAGAAGAAGAAGAAGAAGAAGAAGAAGAAGAAGAAGAAGAAGGAGAAGGAGAAGGAGAAGGAGAAGGAGAAGGAGAAGGAGAAGGAGAAGGAGAAGGAGAAGGAGAAGGAGGAGGAGGAGGAGGAGGAAGAAGAAGTTTTATTTATAAAGCACCTCTCTATAGTTCAAGGTTGCTTAACACAGTGCCATACAATACATTTGCACATAGATACATCTAGGTAGACGTAGACAAAGATGATATATTATGAAGTGGAAGGGAAAGCAAATTCCATAATTTAGGAGCATTGACACTAAATGACCTACCATCTACAGTGGACAAATGAAAATGAGGAATCGACAAAAGACCAAGCCCAGACAATCTGAGGGACCGGGCAGGAGATTAGGTGAGGAGTAGGTCAGACAGATATTGAAGTGCAAGGCCATTTAACGCCTTAAATGTTAGAAGTAATATCTTAAAGTGAATATGTGATGCCACAGGTAGCCAGTGAAGATCATGCAGTAGAGAAGTTATATGAGAAGAGTGTCTGGTGGAGGTGAGAACTTCTTGAGTTTTTGAGGATCTTGAGTTTTTTACAGAAATACAGAAACCAAATCCCTTTGAAGGTCCAGTCGTGTCTGACTAACGGAATATGCTGGAGTTTGTTTTGGATGAGTGAGGACAAGTTTTTTTTTGCTTCACTTGTGGTTGTGTAAGTGCTGTTTTTTTTTTTTGTTTTTGTTTTTTTTCTGAACCCAAAACTCAACTAATCTCTGCAATTCTCCATCTGTGATCCTTGGAGAGTCTCTGTCCACTCAAACTCCCCTCCTCTCGTGCATTAGGATGATATAGACACACATCCTCTTCCAGGCAGATTCATAACATCTTTAGTTGATTGGAACTTCTTAGTTATTGCCCTGCGGGTGGGATTTTTTTCAATTTTTTCAATTTTCAATGCTTTAGATATTTTCTTACAGCCACTTCCTATTTTGTGAAGCTCAACAATCCTTTGCTGCACATCAGAACTATATTCTGTGGTTTTACCACAGAATATATTGTTTTTTGTGGTATATATACACCCCCCACCCACCCACACAAGCACACAAACACACACACACACTTTCAATTCTTTTACTTCAATGAAAGGTTTGATATTTGCAATTATTTATTTTTTAAACTATCAGAAGGATAAACAATGTAGATTTACCTTATCAGCCAACTTTGATCATATTTAACAGGGGTGCTAATAATTCTGACTTAATAAGTAATCCAGTTTAATATATCTTATTTTTTTCTATATATATTTCACAAGATTTAATCCATATGATGACAACTAACCAGCATTTGCATGCATAAAGTGTCGATATAACTTTGTGTCATTTTGGGACACATGAGATATGCTGTATGGTTGCCTAGTAACTAGCTGTTAAATTTGCAATATTCAAAACGTAAGCCCAGCTACCTCACTTGAGACTTAAAAATTCACATGAGAGGCCTTCTCCTTATGAGGAATACATTTGCTTCTTAAGCTCCTGCACGTTTCTCTAGTGTGGGGTTGAGATTTTTACATGCCATCTTTGTGTTTGTAAAATGTGTTGAACTTTTTTGGATGTAGAAAACTGCCACATACTGTAAAGATAAATGTGTTACTTTACGAAAATGGCATTCTTGTGACAACCAGCGGTTGTATTGTCAAATCAGACTGCGCCAGCAAAGGAAAAAAAGGCGGTGTGAAAGATGGGTGAACAAAGTGCATTACATTTTTAAAAGCAATAAAAAAGTATCTGTAGTAGCAATAGAAAACCAGGACCCATGGATTAATTTTCATTCCAAAATCCAATCAAGTGGTCAGAAAGACAGTCAAAAATTAGAGTTAGATGACCAACAAATCACTACATGTCAACTGGACCAGATGAGAGACGAGTACGGAGTGCTTTTATTTCGCAGCACAAATTTCAATTGTCATTTAGGAATGAATGAAGTTATATCATGTATCAAATTCAGTTAAAACCACAATGTGACACGGGGTAAAATTGTTAATAAGTAGCGTGTCCTCGCAAAACTACTCAAGATCAAGAGAGAAAATTGCTGTTATCTCCTAATGAGCATCAATGGCCCAGTTCCATTCCATAGCAGGCCTCATCCAAACGAGAGGAATTGATTAATAGAGAAACTCATTAATGAATGCGAGGATGAAACACTAATCTGCATACAGCGTCAGTAAGGCAAACGGGCTCGCTGGAGGTACACCTGCTCGCAATTTCCAGCTCAGCGGCAGAAGCTGCAAGCGGTCCCTGTGGGACCTTTGATTTCTGGATGGAGAGACAAACTTTATTTGGTGAATTATACAGGGCTGCGGGGGGGAAGGCCTGTCCCCTAAGCAGATGGCTCTGTTTGCTGTAATCGGAGCACTAAACACTGGATAATACAAACTTTAATGAGTTTAATGTCAACTTCTCCCTTATCTTCTTCTGGCTTCTTCTCCTGGCAGCAAGGATGTTTTAGGCAACAAACACTGTTGCGGTCAGAAGCCCTGATGTCATTGTAAACTGAGACTGTGAAAGAATGATGAGATTACACTACAATATTCAATTTTACTATATGAAAAAGTATACAGTATAAAATAAGCAAGGACCCAATAGCTTAAAGAATTTTACATTGTTACAAAAAAAATTCACGTTTCTAGTGAAAATTCTATTAAATAAAGGATCCTGAAATATATTACGACTTCCACACAAATATTGAATAAAGCTTTGCCATCACAGGAGTAAATAACATTTTAATATATATTCAAATCAGTTATTTTAGATTGTAATAATATTGAATAATATTACTGTTTTTACTGTATTGTGATCAAAAATGAAGTCTTGGTGAGAATACGAGACTTCTTAAAAATCTTATTTCGGGTTTCTCAAGGGACCATACACACTTAGAAGAAAAGGTTCTATCGGTGCTGCGTATTTGGAACCCCTAAGAGGTATAGAACCCTTTTTAAGTTCTCAACTCCAAAGAACCTTTTATGTTAAAAAGGTTCTATAATGACAATAAAGAACCCTTTTGGCACTTAAAAAGGCTTTTATATAGAACCTTTTAGGGGTTCCAAATACGTAGCGCCGATAGAACCTTTCCTTCTAAGAGTGTACCATGACAGAGAGAGAGATGATAAATGCTGGCTAATGATAGCTGAGATAGCTGATTCCTGGTTCAGTGTATTTGGAAAATTCCTGTCCAAAAATGTAGTCATGACACTATCCCTACCTCTAAACCTAACACAACCCATAACATATCCCTAAAATCAGAGGGAAATGATAGATAGGTGAATAAAACTGATATAAAACACTTACCCTGGTTACCTAAACTTAAGCCTAAACTTGACATAAACTGTAAATGTGTCCCTCAAATCTGATGGATTGTTTGGAATGTTTTTCCAGCATCAGCAAATATGTTGATCCAAGAACATCTTAGCATTTATTCTAGCTAAAAAGTTTAAAATAGTAAATTATTTTATCGACAAACTCTGATACTAAGGTAGAGTAACAATGTTGACAGGATGTAACATAAATGACAGTAACAGAGTTGACAAGCAATACTATAAAGAAATCTGTTTGTTCGTTAAAAGAAAAGAAAAAAAGTCTTGTGTAAACTTGTGTTTAGCAAGTAATGAATTATTAAAATGTAATATGTTTTCATATCAGATAATAAATTCTTTAACTTTTTGAAATGCAAACTGTATCTCCTTTTACAGAATCATTCACGTACACACACACACACACAAACACACACACACACACACACACACACACACACACACACACACACACACACACACACACACACACACACACACACACACACACACACACACACACACACACACACACTATATATAGTCCATATAAAGTATTTTACTTTCACAAGTATGTTATCATGACTCCTAATCTGACGTTTGATGAGCATTAATAATCAAACTTTAAGTGAAGTGACCTTCTGCAGGTATGCTATGTTCAGTATGAAGAGGCAGTGAATACTCCATTGAAACGCAGCTAAAGTGTTACTGTGCTCTCTCTATGCGCTGCAGAGGGAAAGATAAGGCATTCAATGACAGCATGTTTCAACCTTAGGAAAGAATGGTCTCAGACTGGCTAACTGAATACGAATTTTTAACAAATGCTCATAAATCATTCGAGGTATGTTCCTAAGAGCCCACCCTTGTCTACCGTTTTGGAGATGGCAAATTTAGCTCTGTCTTTCAGTGCTGGTTCTCCAGGGCTCTGGATGGACAGATTTAAGAATAGTGGCAAAGGCTGGTGTTATTTAGGGTCTAATTTAGTCGGTTCAGAGCAAGAACAGGGACTATGTAGACCTTCTAGGTGCTATCAGTCAAATAACTTGAGTTTCCAATGGCCTGGCTGATGAAACAAGTGAAAAAGAAAGTTTTGTTCACTGACTTTGTACAGAAGAAACATATTAGCCAAATACTAAAATGTTGTCATTACTTGCACAAAAAAAAAAAAAAAAAAAAAAAAAAAAAAATCCATAAAATGTTTTAATGGCAGAGTTTTCATTTTTGGGTATTCCCTTATATTTAGCAATACCAGTTTGCAAATAGAAAAAAAAACAAAAGAAAAAAAAAAAAAAAACGAGCTATTACAAAATGGTTAAAAAGATCACATAGAATAAATGAAATAAAGAGAATAATGTTTTGACCTAGATTATGTTTTAATGAAACATAACATCTGATTTTAGTATTACAAGTGGAATTCTCTCGAAAACCTTTACCAGGTTTTTACTATTAAAGTTCTCAAGGTTAATTATGAAAAGTGTTGATTATAGCATTATATTTAGATTTATGGCATTGTATTAAGATTGTGGCATTAAAGGTTGCAGTGATGAGCATTGTATTCGATCATAGACGTGGAGCGCATAAATGCAGTGATCTCTTCATTGCAACTTGATTTCCACGGTGGCCCAGTAGTGCAAAACACAAACTTTAAAAAGCATACATAAGTTCATAACACAGCGAAATAAAGCCACAACACAATTAAATCAAGCCACAACACAGAAAAAGCACAAACAGAAAGAAATCAAGCCACAACACAAAGGAATCAAGCCATAACACAAAGGAATCAAGCCATAACACAAAGGAATCAAGCCACAACACAACAGAAAGAAGACACAACACAACGGAAACAAGCTACAACACAAAGGAATTAAGCCACAATGGAAAAGCCACAACACAACAAAAAAAGCCACAACAGACTCTAGCCACAACATAATGCAATCAAGTCACAACACAACGAAAAAGCCACAACACAATGGAAAAGGCAGAGAATAGTTTTTGTTCACAAAAAAAAATTAAAAAAAATAAAAAATAAAAACGTATAAATGATGGCCGATATCAAAACACTGCTTCATAAAGTTTTGAACTGTTATGAATCAGTGTATCAAACTGGGCCGAAAACAAGCCACAGCACAATGGAATCAAGCCACAACACAACGGAATCAAGCCACAACACAATGGAATCAAGCCACAGCACAACGGAATCAAGCCCCAACACAAAGGAATCAAGCCACAACACAATGGAATCAAGCCACAGCACAATGGAATCAAGCCACAACACAATGGAATCAAGCCAAAACACAACGGAATCAAGCCACAACACAATGGAATCAAGCCACAGCACAATGGAATCAAGCCACAACACAATGGAATCAAGCCACAGCACAATGGAATCAAGCCACAGCACAATGAAAACAAGCCACTACACAACGGAATCAAGCCACAACACAATGGAATCAAGCCACAGCACAACGGAATCAAGCCCCAACACAACGGAATCAAGCCACAGCACAATGGAATCAAGCCACAGCACAATGGAATCAAGCCACAGCACAATGGAATCAAGCCACAGCACAATGGAATCAAGCCACAACACAATGGAAGAGCCTGAGAAAAGTTTTTGTCTGCAAAACAAACAACAACTAAATAATGACTTATATAACAATGACCGATTTTAAAACACCGTGTTCGATTTCAAAACACAGCTTCATAACGCTTCGAAATTTTATGAATCAGTGTCTCTAATCAGCGGGTTGAATCGCCAGAGTCACAAGATTTCAGCAGTTTGGGTGGTTTGACTCACGATCCGAATCATGAATCGATACATTGATTCATTAAGCGCCGCTTAAAGGTTTTTGTAAAATGGTTTTAAAATAACACGTACCCCATCTTTAATGTATTAAGCATTAAGCTTTTAGGAAGCTGTGTTTTGAAATCGGCCATCACTACATAAGCCGTTATTTAGTCTGTTTTGTTTAGTTTTTTTACACACAAAAACTATTCTTGTCTTTTCATAAAATGATTGTAGACCCACTGTAGTGAGATGGGCTTTGTAACGACATCTTTAGTAGGTCTTGAGAGAGGAAATGACATTGTGGCCAATGAAGCCACCGGATATCAACAAAAATATCTTCGTGTTCCGTAGATGAACAGAGGTCTTATGGGTGTCGATCGACCAACCTGATCTCACAGATTTCCTTGAAATCAACACGGACCCTTAACTCAAAAATCTGTGGTAGTTTAACGGAATCGCCGAAAATTCCGTGATGGGTTCACAGAAGTGATGCCTATTAGGGCTGCACGTTTTCAAGTTTTTCATTAACCGTTAACCGAGGCCCTTAGCGGTTAATACTCGGTTAACCATAGTGTGCGTCAGGGTTATTTTTAGCTTATTAATTTGACAACCACCATCTCCGTAGTGAACGTGCCTGAAATGCACATCATGGATTACATAATCAGAGAGTAGCCTATTTCTTTTCGTTTTAAATTTGTTAAAAGACATTTCAAGTTTTTTAAGATCTATTTCATGTCTGCGAGGCGTACGCTGAGTTTCGTTAAATTAGGATGAGATCCGCTCCAGTTCACGAGCAATGCGAGTGGCCGCGAGGGCGCCTGCATGATTAGAGCATGTAACGTTAGTAAAATATGCAGCCGAGAATGATTCACACAGACACAGCGTTCGACTCGCGCGGCTGAGCCTCTCCCGGCAGAGAGTTCAAGCATCTGTGGACTCGTCCCTTCAGCTCTGGCCATCTTGCTTTCAGTCCGCGATTAGCTTTTTTGTTTTCTTCTTTACAGTTAAAGTAACGTCTGCTTTTCTCTAGTCATTCACAAGTTTCTCACTTCAAACTTTCTTTCTTCTGCTCCGTTATGCACAGCGCGCGCGGCTCGCGCTCTGCCCTAATGCGACTTTTAGTCAAGTGCGACGTATGTTATTTTCCTCTTCATGACGCATATTTTGACTGATGCGACTCATACTCCGGAGCAACTTATAGCCTGAAAAATGCGGTAAGCACTGCATTGCAATACTTGCATTTTGCCCCGTCACTCTCATTTTTAAAGTGCTCCCACGCTTTCTTTGCTTGCTTCATTGCCCGCTTAGAAAGCTGGTCATGACTTCTTCTTGTGGATATTACAAATGTCTGGGAGCGCTCTGGCGGTCTCTAGGGGTGCAAACATATATTACAACTAAATTCAAGGCACGTCATTGACGCCACTTAACCGAGCAAAATGTTTCACTCGGTTACGCAATTTTTAACGGTTAATCTGTCAATCGGTTAACCATGGACACCCCTAATGCCTATGTATGTCAATAGCCGCGTTTCCATTACCCTTCAAATTGTGCAAATTGAAATTGAAAATTGAAAATACGCCCAATGGAAATGCGGCAATTTCGCAAAAACTCCCATATATCTCAAAAAAGTTTTTACGCTCTCATGAGGTGGTTTTTCAGGCAATTCGAAAAAGGACATTTTCGCAAAACTGCAATGGAAACTTTTTTTTCCGCATTTACAGGTCACCTGGTGCGGTGAGCAATGCTTCTACTTAGGGCCTATATTTATTTATTTTCCACTCAATTGTGTCATAATAACAAGATATAATGTAGTTAAAAGGACATATATTTTCTCCTGATAAGGACAGGGGCGTCACTTAACCTAGTAATGACGGACCCCGGTGCAGCCACAAATAATATAACTATAGGCCTATATATACTGTAATTAAGACATATATTCAAGAAATGTATTAAAACAGAAAGAGCTATATTTTCAGCCTTACTCAAAGGCCAAGGAAACAGGCCAGTTGCTTACGTCAATCCATTCCAGACGATCTTAGTTTGCTTCTTATTTAATTTACAGGCAATTAATTGATGAAATATTGATCAAAATAAAAATAAAATTCATACAAAACTTTAAAAAAAAAAAGAAGAAAGACTTTCTAGAAAACAAAACTCGAAGTAATCAAAATCATGTGACTCCCCAGGTCTCAAACATATTGTGATTCTTACTCATGCTGCTCACTTTTCATAATCAACATATAAATTAAAATAATACAGGCTAATGTTTAGGCCTAAACATAGCCTATTTAGTTTTGTAGTTAGGCTATGTTTTCTTTAACCCATGGCCGATAAATGCGCCGACGTTTTCTCATTTTTCTCAAGACAGTGGAAACAATTCACAATACTCCTTCATTTTTGGCTATACAGATAAGTTCAAGACATAATTATAAACTATAAACTGTCTACTTTTATTTGTGGACTCAGGGAATTAATTATTTTGCATGCACTCACTCCAAACTCTGTCTTTATTTAAAAATCTCAAATGGAAACGCAGCTAATGACTGTCAGCATCCGTGGTCCACACGCGGATTCCCTGATCCAACACCTTATATTCGTCAGTTTGATTCAGTCAGCATAATTTTATTTCAGACACGTTTTGAACACGTAACTCATTCCCTTCCCTAAACCTACCCATTTGTGTATTATAAAAAAAAAAACAGGATATAACAGGCAGATACACAGATACTGCAGGCACAATTTATTCAGAAACTACAAATATTCCAAGTGTTCCGAGGCCAAACGATTCATTTGTGTGAAGAAAATCCCCAAAAACGATCAGAACATCGAGTCCATCCGGCGAATATTAATACATTTCAAATATTGCCGCCGGACGAAACGTCAGGTCAGCTTTGACAGCATTGGCTGTTGTATGTCGCGTGACCAATTGCGTCATTACGTCAGCTTTGATTGTAAAATGCCATTGGCTCTCGTGTGTCGCGTGACCGTTCGTGTCATGCTGAAGAGTCGTTTGTATCATTTGAATCATAAGAAATATGAACGAGTGTGTGTGGAGCGCGATCATCATTTCAACGATTAAAACATTAAGATCAACTACATGAAGTTATCGTATGACTTTAGAAGACTTGGGAAAATTTGATTTCTCAGCTCAGGACCTACAATGCATGTTTATGACATTTATTTCCTTATTCAAGAACATTTACTTACACTGATATGATCTGAATAAGAGGAAGGACTACACTACCTACTCTTTAAAGTCATTTATTTTAATTAAGTTTTAATTTAATCACTCCCTTTGCCTTTTTTGTTGTTGCAGTCAACACATCCAAAATCCCTTAAAGCATTTTGAAAACATAATTGCCACCTCAGAATTGATCTTAACTTATTTTTTTATTTCATTGGGATTTTCCCCCCTAAGGTTTTACTGTGAGTTTTATAAATAAATAGTTTATATGGCAAGGTTTACACCAAAAATAATTGCCAATGTAGTACCAAAATAATCTTGATATCTTCTCAATTAAATTTAACAAGTATTTCTACTGGAAAATACTGATTCATTTTATTTATTTTTATATTGCAGTGAACTTGAGGTTGCTAAAATTATTTAATTATTTAATAGTTACCAAAGAAAAATGAGAGCAGAGCTCTATTAACATAACTACAGTTGTTTTCTTCTGTTAAACAGATAAATATTCAAATAATCATGGTGTATGGAAGAAATCCTGTTGAATTTAGCCTTCTGCATTTAAGAAGCCCAATTTATTCTTCAGACAATACACAGATAAGTAAAATGTACATTCATTGCATGTCTTGTTCAGAATACCTCAATTCAACTGATACTTAATCTGTGTGAATAGAAATTCTATCAGACGGCATTCATTTCTATGCTAACAGAAAAGACAAGGCAAACAATCCACTTCTAAGCCCTTTCAGCCCAGACTGCCACATGACATAGTATAATTCCCAATAATTATTCCGAAACCACAGGTCCTTTTCACTTCCTAATCTGCTCATCTTTTGATAGAGGGAATGAAATCTCATCAAAACCAGCATCGGAGCTCTCTGACACGTCTGTGGCATACCATCACAGCATGGCATTCGGTGTGCTCAAAGAAAGGATTTCCATGATATATTCATCTGCGCTGAATAATGTGCTCATGGGGAGACTGACATGAATGGTTTTTGTAGAGCTTTTTCATTCTGTTCGGGTTTTTAAACTCAAGTTTTTCTTTAAGATTGCCACTTTTATGGTGTTTTGTTTTCCCGGTTGCTCGTTTTCTGACATTGACCAATGACGAGCAAGTACTCATTGCCAGCATTTAGACAAAGAGCAGATAAACTATTGCTTGAGCCCTGGAACTTGTTACATTTTTCTTCGCACTTTTCTGCAATCAATGAATTGTTGACAATTTAAGGAAGAAAGGTGACTTTTTACTGTTAGACATTTTAGCTACACTAATATGCTTCAAAAACATATATATCCTCTTGGTAAGAAATGGCAATAGAAAATGTATTAAAATGTACTTCAGTAAAGCAAAGGCTACAGGCATTTTAGGCATGCTTTTAAAGGATTAGTTCACCCAAAAAATGTACTCGCCCTCACACCGTTTCAAACCCAAGTGAATTTCTTTCATTGAAGAATTGTACTGCACTGAAGGGGGACTGGGGCATTCAAGCTTCAACAAATGATTTTAAAAAGAAAGCTGCCATAAAAGTTCTCAAAACAACTCTTGCACTCTTCCAAGTATTCTGTAACTTTATATTTCTAAGTTTTGTTTTGCATTAAAAATCTTGAATTATATACTGCACATATATATATATATATATATATATATATATATATATATATATATATATATATAAAAAAACGGAATAAATAAACTAATAAAAGTTTGAAAGCATAAAAAGTTATGACAATTTTCATTTTAGCCATTTCCATCAGGGCCCGGTTTCCTGATAATGCTCACTCTTAGCCCGCTAAGAAGACTCGATAAGATATATCTTACCAAAGTTGTTTATGTTCCTAAGTATGTTCCCCGAAGTGTCTCTTAGGAAGCTTCTTAACACGCTGCCTCTAAGAATGAATTGACAAAGGCGCTGTCCCAAGTGAAGGTGCAGAATCGTTTGCTCAGATATTGATTTTTCATTTCACGCGAAGGTGCATTACGGCTTTAAGAAAGACACGTTCTATGCAAATGAAACATTCCTCAAACTATTACAGTAACATTTATTTCAACATATTTTAAGTTATCCATTAAAATGTAGAATATTAAAGCTATAAAATTGTCAGTAATATGTTCACACAATGTGTTGTGAAGGGTAGACGGGTATCCCTTGCTAATCATCCACCCTCCTTATCCCATTTTTCTTGACATGGGTTTAAAGACTTTAAAAATTATGTAATACACTTTTATATTAATGGTACACTCTAAAAAATGTATTGTGTTAAACTAATTAACATATCATGTGTCATTTTAACACATTGTGTGATATTTTGCGTTGATTTTGAGTTCAAATAATTGAAATGGACAACACACTTGGGAGGCAATTTTAGCCATGTCAGGCAAAATGTCAAAAGGGCTTAAGCTTTGTCGAATAAAAATATTGACCTGGACTAAATATCTCCGTGGCCGGCATCGTCTTTGATTTAATAGAAGGACGCATTGTATCACTGCCATAGTTGGTTGCTTACTGGATACCACCATGCTTACCCATTTATAGATCTTAGCCATTTAGAGTCAAATTGTTTGCCAGATGTTAATTATCTAAAGTGATTGCCAATTTAAATGCTTTAATGTCATTACAAAATAGCCTTATTACCACCATATTAGTTCTGATACCAAATAAAGTCAGCTTCATAAATAGGCCTGTATTCATTGCAAACATATTTTATTATTAGTCTTAAAATGTCCATAACATAAAATCATTGTTTTTATTTTGTACTGTACTGAGCTGATTTCTAAAGACTGCTGCACAGTGGCGGAGACTAGCGTCTTGAGCTTAAACAACACTAAGAGAGCGCTACGAATGGTCCAGACCAACCTTACGAAAGTGTGACTTACATGAGATATATTTAGCGTACGAACGTTTCAGGAATCGTGCCATAGGGTTAAGAGAGAGGTTAAAGAATGGGTTAAGAACTAATTAGCGATAAGAAGGTTTTGGGGAATTGGGCTCTGTATCGTACTTGAAACAAAACAATTCTAAGGCCTTTAAATTAATAGCATGATCATTTATACTTTTTTTAGAAAGTAAAAAGCCTTTTAATTGCAAAATGGCCACCTTTTAGACAGAAGTCGTCAACATGAGCCATGCCTACCCACCCGTGAAGCACACTCGTGTGAGCCTAACTTTTGCAGAGTTTTTCTAACCAAATGCTTGTTGTTCTTTTCTTATCAGCCCATGACGTTTTCCACTGAACAGTCTAACGTGGCACTGGTGATGACGTTACTGTCAGGACTCATGGCTCAGTGGGGAACGGCGGTGTGGGAGAACCAAGATCTGTGCTGTTCCTTATTCCAAGCTCTCTCCGAGGAGATGAGGCAGGTTTTTTTAGACCCGTCTAAAAAAAAGCCATCGATTCCATTGAGGTTCGGACATTGGCAGCAGAGTGCAAATGGAACGAGGAGGCACAGTGGGACATGTTCTTCAGGTCATGGTACATATGTCTCTTTGCAGTGAAATTATAAAAAAAGTAATTGTTTACTTGTACATATCTCAGGGCGGCAATGGCTCAGTTGTTCTACAAACCGGAAGGTTGGTGGTTCAATCCCCGGTTCCACCTGACCAAGTGTCCAAAAGCAAGACACCTAACCCCAGCTGCTCCTGACGAGCTGTATGGTGCCTTGCATGGCTGGTATCACTATCAGTATGAATGGGTGTATGAGGCCATATGTAAAGCGCTTTGGATGACCCTAAGTCTGTTGAAAGTGGTATATGAATGCAGTCCATTTTCCATATCTCAGTCATTTTATTGCACTGCATATATGTTTTCCCTAAAAAAATATACTACAGATCATTAATCATGTTTCATCAATGATGTTCTAAAAACAGACATGTTTTTCACACACAGATGACAAAATTGGCAAAATGAAAATGTTTACACAGATCCACAGAAGCAACTAAAAAATGCTATATTATTTATGCCAGGTCAGTAGTTGGCGATGTCACTCGGTAAAGAGATGCAGACTGAAAACATAATACACATGAGCATAATGTCACAGTTTTCACAAATGCACTTTTTTTTTTACACTAAGACAATAGCATGTCCCAAAAAAATACCCCAAAAGCTGTTGTAGTATAAATCAACAGCCAAAACACAGACTTTTTTGTTGTTGTTGAAAACTGTGTAAATGGCCCCTGAATATTGTCTTATTAAGACACATTATTAGGAGAAACATCATCTGTGACAGCTAATATTTAACTGCATTGCAAGTAGTCTTCTGTACTGTTACAATAATCTCACTGTTTTATATTATAAGAATTTGTTCTTACTGTTTGGTAAGATACCATATCAGCAAGTTTAGCCCAGTGAATAAAGCCACTATATTTTTAAAAGTGATTAAACGTTGTTTTGTCATAGTTTATATTATGGCTTTTTATATATGTTCAGACACTTGCATGTATCGTTATATTATTAACCTTTTACCGAAATCAAGCTCAAATCGAGTAATAATCAGTGAAACTATTTTTTACATTGTGTTTGCACTGTTAGTTATGATGAAAGGATTTCAGACATGCATGTTTTGTCCATCATTAGAACAGCCACATCTGAGGCAAAGTGCATTTCAGCATGATGTTTTCAACTTACAGGCTATAAAGTTTAGTGTAGCTATGTGGGCACTCAGTTTTTTTTTTTTTTTTTTTTTTTTTGTCATTTGGCCAAAATCTCATATCTCTTAATAGTGTTACAAACAGACTTTTGAAGACAGTATGACTCGATGACAAATGCCAGACTAAGACACTCGTCTCCACTCCTTAAACAGGCCTGCATAAAACATTAGCCTGAGCAAAGAACATCTGGCAAACATCTCCAAACTGCACCTGGCACTTCATTCACAATGGAGACGATATGGAGTTATGAGGTTTGACCGACAGTTTGAAGATCCAGTAGAGTTCCTTGTTTAGTCACAAGCTCTTTTTTTAATACGTTGTATTGGTTAACTATTTGCAAAACTCACAGACAGACGTAAAAGGGTCAACAAAAGTAATGATTCATGAGGGGAAGATTATACATATTACAAAATATGGAGATACAAGTTTTCTGCCTGATGGCGACAATATGCAGACTATACACTCACCTAAAGAATTATTAGGAACACCTGTTCAATTTCTCATTAATGCAATTATCTAATCAACCAATCACATGGCAGTTGCATCAATGCATTTAGGGGTGTGGTCCTGGTCAAGACAATCTCCTGAACTCCAAACTGAATGTCAGAATGGAAAAGAAAGGTGATTTAAGCAATTTTTAGCATGGCATGGTTGTTGGTGCCAGACGGGCCGATTTCTGTTGAGACATTCGGATGGTAGAGTCAGAATTTGGCATAAACAGAATGAGAACATGGATCCATCATGCCTTGTTACCACTGTGCAGGCTGCTGGTGGTGGTGTAATGGTGTGGGGGATGTTTTCTTGGCCCCCCTTAAGTCCCTTAGTGCAAATTGGGCATTGTTTAAATGCCACGGCCTACCTGAGCATTGTTTCTGACCATGTCCATCCCTTTATGACCACCATGTACCCATCCTCTGATGGCTACTTCCAGTGGGATAATGCACCATGTCACAAAGCTTGAATCATTTCAAATTGGTTTCTTGAACATGACGATGAGTTCACTGAAATGGCCCCCACAGTCACCAGATCTCAACCCAATAGAGCATCTTTGGGATGTGGTGGAACGGGAGCTTCGTGCCCTGGATGTGCATCCCACAAATCTCCATCAACTGCAAGATGCTATCCTATCAATATGGGCCAACATTTCTAAAGAATGCTTTCAGCAACTTGTTGAATCAATGCCACGTAGAATTAAGGCAGTTCTGAAGGCGAAAGGGGGACAAACACAGTATTAGTATGGTGTTCCTAATAATCCTTTAGGTGTGTATATATATATATATATATATATATATATATATATATATATATATATATATATATATATATATATATATATATATATATATATATATATATATATATATATATATATATATATATATAAATATGTATTTTTTCTGACTATTATTTATATGTCAGGCTTTAAGAAGTAAAGAATGGTGAAACTGAGGCTTATATTTTATGGGGATAAATAAAAAAAAAAAAAACATTTGACTTTCACTGACTCACTTTAACACTTTAACAGTGAGTTTTCACTGTAAAGCAAATAAAGAGCTCTGGTCTGGCCCTGTGAATGAGAAAAATAGTGTTTCTTGTACAACTTTTGCTACTTTCATTTAGAAAGCTGCTGATGCACTTCTTTGAGAAAAAAAGGTTCTTTTTCAGCATGTGGCCTCACTAAAGCACTTTTAAACTGCAGTCTAGCTTTGAAATCATAGAAGTGCATACAGAGACACAAAACGTGTGCTATAAATACACACCTGTAGTTTAAACAGATGTGTCCTTCTTTCTTTCAAAAGTAAGATCTAATTACTGAGGCAGAGGTCTAACACTGTCAGCTTTCTCACTTCATGCAAGGCTGGAATTGGAGGTTTATTTAGGTAAAACAACCTATACCTCTGGACACCTCAAATTTACTCCATCCCCAGTGTAATATCTACATCACTGGATATTTAGATTTGCTGCAATCGAACTCACAGAAGCCATTAATCTTGTAATTAAGCTGCTGCATTTCATATGCACATACAAATGGATTTACGAGTTTATTGGTGTTTAATTGCATGGTAGCGAGTCTGCATATCATCACATACTATTCTGGGACTACTTCCGAAGAAGATATTTGCTTGTTAAACTAGCATACATTGCCCTAGTATATGAGCACGGGACTTGTTTACAGTCGATGTTGAAGATAAAGATGAATACTGCTGGATAAAGCAGTTCATTGTATGGATTCTAAAGATGTGGATTACAGTGATTACTATTGTCTCCATGCACAATCATGAATTAATGCTTAACTAATGCATTATTCTGGACCCTTAAAGTAAAGTGTTATATTACTGTAATTGGAAATTTGTGGGTAAAATACTTTAAAAAAAAATTCAACACATAATGTTTTAAACACTATTATTTATTTTTTTAACTCATCATTTGTGCAGTACAATTAACTTTAAATACGATCTACATTTATAATTTTCATTCATGGAGATTACAAAGGAAAATGCGCTGTGCTTTTCATTAGAGGATTTCTGTCAACTGGTGGAAAACAAACACTTTTAACATGAAAATTTATGAAAATAACACAATTTGGCATGTTTCACTGTGTCTTTACAAATAAAAAACACAATTACCCAATATGCTTACACAATCTTTTAATATATTTTTTTTTATTAAGGGGGTCGATTCTAAAAAAAATAAAATAATAATAATTAAATTAACTCAAAATAATTAAATTGATTAAATTGATTAATTTTTAATTTCAATTAACTATTTTTTTACAGTGCATCTGGCATTTGGATTTATTATAAAAATAATATCATAAATGTTAGCAAAATATTATAACAAATTAAATTTGCATTGCATTGAAGTAGGGAGTATAGCAAAAGAAAAGCTACAAATTATCATGCCATTTAGATTAAAGGGATAAAAAAAAACTAGAAAAACAATAAGCCCAGATTTTACAGTGAAACCATCTTCAGTTGCTCCCACATCATATTATGTAAACTGCATTTAAACACGCTAAATAACGAAGACTAATATATTCATATGAGTTTTATAGGAGACTGAGGCTATCAAAAATTAGTGTACTGATTACGAAGTTCATCAAAAAAAAAAAATGGGGGTGGGGGGTGGGGGGCTAAAGCCCTCCTAAAATGGACCTAGTGACTTCCCAGATGACACAGCGTTATAAGAACGATCCCCGTTCACATGGATCCCCGAAAACGACACAAAAAAGTTGTATTCTGCTGCTTTGTAAAGAAACACTATACGCGTCTATAACCTAAACATGTAATACGCATGATGTTACCGTTTTCGAAGATTTGCATTTTTGTAGTTTTACATGGAGACAATAATGATATCATTTTCAAACATTTCACTTTGAAATCCATTATCAAAAGTTTGCGTTTCAGGTGCCCAAAAAGCAGTTGTCGTGTAAATGAAGGACCAAAACAGTTTTGTGTAAATGACCCCTTAGTTCGGTCCTCATTGGTTCTGTTGTTTCTTTGGTTTCTCAGTGTGCAGTTGTTGTCAGTGACTCATTAGTCCATGGTGTGCTCCTGTGTATTTGTTATTTTGATTTATTCTTTATTAAAGATGTTACTGCTGCGCTTTGATCCAACCTCAATTCATCCTTGCTGCAACCTGCCGTGACAACTTGCCGTTTCTTTGAATTTATTTGTAAAATTTGGCAGCAAGTCCAGCAAATATAGTTCAGTGTATAAACAAATATGCAAAAGTGAGTTTTGTTTACTGCCATAAAGACATGCCAAACACAACAGAAAAGAAAAATCACTTAGACAAGTCAACAAAAGCTCTTTGAGATCACTAAGGAAATGCTTTACATATATTTATTAAAAGGAATTACATACTTTTCCCCAGTGATCCAGCATCAGGTTTTGCAAAAGGATAATAAATTAAGAAATTCATGTACAGTCTTGTTCAAAATAATAGCAGTACAATGTGACTAACCAGAATAATCAAGGTTTTTAGTATATTTTTTATTGCAACGTGGCAAACAAGTTACCAGTAGGTTCAGTAGATTGTCAGAAAACAAATGAGACCCAGCATTCATGATATGCACGCTCTTAAGGCTGTGCAATTGGGCAATTAGTTGAAAGGGGTGTGTTCAAAAAAATAGCAGTGTCTACCTTTGACTGTACAAACTCAAAACTATTTTGTACAATCATTTTTTTTCTTCTGGGATTTAGCAATCCTGTGAATCACTAAACTAATATTTAGTTGTATGACCACAGTTTTTTAAAACTGCTTGACATCTGTGTGGCATGGAGTCAACCAACTTGTGGCACCTCTCAGCTGTTATTCCACTCCATGATTCTTTAACAACATTCCACAATTCATTCACATTTCTTGGTTTTGCTTCAGAAACAGCATTTTTGATATCACCCCACAAGTTCTCAATTGGATTAAGGTCTGGAGATTGGGCTGGCCACTCCATAACATTAATTTTTTGCACCTCCATGCTTCACTGTCTTCACTGTGTACTGCGGCTTGAATTCAGAGTTTGGGGGTCGTCTCACAAACTGCCTGTGGCCCTTGGACCCAAAAAGAACAATTTTACTCTCATCAGTCAACAAAATGTTCCTCCATTTCTCTTTAGGCCAGTTGATGTGTTCTTTGGCAAATTGTAACCTCTTCTGCACATGCCTTTTTTTTAACAGAGGGACTTTGCGGGGGATTCTTGAAAATAGATTAGCTTCACACAGACGTCTTCTAACTGTCACAGTACGTACAGGTAACTCCAGACTGTCTTTGATCATCCTGGAGGTGATCATTGGCTGAGCCTTTGCCATTCTGGTTATTCTTCTATCCATTTTGATGGTTGTCTTCCGTTTTCTTCCACGTCTCTCTGGTTTTGCTCTCCATTTTAAGGCATTGGAGATCATTTTAGCTGAACAGCCTATCATTTTTTGCACCTCTTTATAGGTTTTCCCCTCTCTAATCAACTTTTTAATCAAAGTACGCTGTTCTTCTGAACAATGTCTTGAACGACCCATTTTCCTCAGCTTTCAAATGCATGTTCAACAAGTGTTGGCTTCATCCTTAAATAGGGGCCACCTGATTCACACCTGTTTCTTCACAAAATTGATGACCTCAGTGATTGAATGCCACACTGCTATTTTTTTGAACACACCCCTTTCAACTAATTCAACTAATTGCCCAATTGCACAGCCTTAAGAGCGTGCATATCATGAATGCTGGGTCTCATTTGTTTTCTGAGAATCTACTGAACCTACTGGTAACTTGTTTGCCACGTAGCAATAAAAAATATACTAAAAACCTTGATTATTCTGGTTAGTCACATTGTACTGCTATTATTTTGAACAAGACTGTCCATTTCCAATTCAACTTTCTACTCAAATTGTTGTTATACTGTTTGTTTATTTAAGGGATATATAAAAACATATTATTAAATAAAATATTGCATTATTAAATTATCAGCATAACAATTTGAGTGAAAAATTGGTGGCAAAAAATCTGTATGCAAAACTTACCCATATTCAAGTGTCGATAAAAAAGGAATACAAGAAGCTAGAATAAAACTTTTTTTTTTTTTTTTTTAAGAAGAGGGTCAGCTTTCTTTTGAAATATTGCATGATTAAATGCTTCTTGAGCATCAAATCCTTATATTAGAATGATTTCTAAAGACTGGATTAATGATCCATCATGAAAATTCAGCTTTGATCATAGGAATACATTACATTTTACAATATATTCAAAAAGAAAACAGTTATTTTAAATTCTAATACTATTTCACAATATAACTTTTATATTTGTGATCAAATAAATGACAGAAGAACTTCTTTCAATAAATAAAATAATAAAACCATAAAAATTCCAAAGTTTTGAATGGTAGTGTACATTTCTTTGTACGCTACACTTACGGATGCCTATGAATACAAATCAGATTATATTTTCTAACTGTTAAAAAGATTATCATATGAAGCAGCATATTATATGAGTAGGAGATGTGATAACACTGAAATGTATGTCATGAATAAATAATAAATACAAGTATACACAAACACATTTGTATGGACTGGATTGTGTGTTGGATTAGATGTAGGTCTCGTCTGTGTGTGATCGGCAGATAAAGACAGATTGTTCTAGTTTCTCTTTGAGTGCTGATAAGGACAAGTGATCAACTTGGGTTTGATTTCTCCTGTGTGTTTGCCTCACTCCGACTCATTCTTACACCATTTCCGTGCTCTTTGGCCTTGAAACCTGTAATTCTCTTAGTAATTTCAGTTGTGGTTTACCACTGTGATTGAAGTCTGTCAGATAATTTAACTCCACACAACAAATTTGTCAGCAGATGCTTGTTTGATATTGTCCCATGACTGTTAAAAAGCTAGCTAGATTGTGTTCATGCTAATGTTAGAGCTGGACATTTTGATTGATCGTCAAAACACATAGTGTGACTTGATTTAATATTGTGATTACGGTGGCATAGTAATAACATGGATCCTCATGTTTCATAAAAAAAAGCAACATTTTGAACAAAAAGCTGAGGAAATCACGTTTTTGTGAAAGACTGTTTCCAGATCAGAATCAGAGCGATGATCAAACACAGATCGAGTCCTAATGCTACACAGTCCTGAAGCTCATACTGGGTCCACATTTCATTCTCTAACTTTAGGCAGTTTTGATTTATATGATGTTTAATGTTGATGATCGTGTTATTTTTCATATGTATAATGATTATATATGATCACTTGTTTTACTGCGTCTTACTCGCATGTGTTTTGATCAGGAGATTCAGTAGTTATTCAGAAGGTGCATAATAGTGCCCCCTAGCGTCTAACAGTGAAAACATAGAAACACAGAAACACAGAAAATTCAGTTTTTGGCCTGGAAGAGTTTACTCACAAATAAAGGAAAATTCCATGTTTGGCGGGGAAAAAGTTAATTTGATTCATAATTATTTTGTAACATTATCAATGTATATAGTGTCACTTTTGACCAATTTAATGCATCCTTGCTATTTTTTTTTTTTTTTTTTAATATTTCCCCTAATATTACCCTCAAAGGATTCATAAACATTCATAAAGCAACAAGCAAGTAAAGCACTAGTCTCTTCAATGCAAATCTTAGTTGTATGCCTGGTAATGACGAAGTGGCAACCTCCCCAAGTTTCTGTTAAAGCCAATACAGAGTGACTTAAACTGCAATTCCTTGGCTGACCACTAGGGACAGACTCCAGAAGGGAGCAGAATCCCATTGAGCCCAATGATAAATTCCCAAATTTAAAGCGGAAAAAACATGTTTACTTGTAGAAAATTGTGGGTTTGGTCTATACGGCTAATTTTGCCCTTCATGACAACTGTGAATGGTGAATTTTTTTTTACAATTATTTTCGTTTACATTATATAAAGCCTTAAAGTTCTGCATAATTAAGGGCGTGGTCACTTTGAGTGACAGGTGTATTGCCGTTTGTCTGCTGTCGGTAAAGCCTAGTTCACACGGCCCGATTTTTGCCCCAATTTTGAGTCGCCGACAGGTTTTACGAAATCGTCGACAAAAGCCCGAGATCATAGGCAAATCATGCAAAAACGTGACAATCACGCAGTGTGAATAATCAAAGACGTGATCAGAGAGAATCGCCGACGAGTCGCCGACACCGGTGAGATATTCGGCATGCTAAATATCTGGACCTGTCAGCGATTGAAACTCCTGCTGTGTGAACTGCGTTCTGACTGAAAATTACATCAGCGATGACCGACAGTCAATGAGAGAGTGAGATACAGGGCAGCAGGAGGTTCAGGGAGGAGTAATAGAGCACAATATCAGTATATTAATAGATATATTTACAATTCTATCAAACAGAAACAAAGCCCAAACATTTGCACATCCAGCCGCAGCTGCAGCACGTTACAAAATTATTTATTTACCTCAAACTCTCTTTGCAGAACATAATCCTGCCTTCCTCTGTCTCTCCAACAATTTCCTCCACCATAATCTTTTTTTTTTTTCTCCACAAATCAGTGCATTTACAATTTGAAGCAAACTTTGTGCAGTTTATACTTTTTAATAACAATTCCAAGTCTCGCGCGAGAACTCCGGTCTGACGCATGTGATCTCGCGGTGTTTACTTGTCACATCGCACGTGTAGTTGGGGAACGTAGTTTGCGCACCGGAGAGAGAGAGTTGTCGGCGATTCTTCCTCTTGTTCAGTCAAGCAGTGTGAACTCCTCTGTCGCCAAACCATTGTGCAGTGTGAACACAGGAGTGACTGAATGATACCCCAGATAGTCATGCAGTGTGACTAGAGCAGTGACCCGACGAGTTTGTGCAGTCTAAACTAGGCTTTAGTCATTGCGTCACCTAAGCTCCGCCCACACCTCGCCTATTTGCCCATTGTCAGTTATCCAGGCGTGACACGTGGGCAAGATGGCAACAGCCAGCCCTACTTAATGCTTCAAACCTGCTCTTCAGAATCCTATGGGTGACGTCACAGACACTACGACCATATTTTATTACAGTCTATGGTAATGTTATGGAATTTGGGTTTGCCCAAAGTAGAACAATACTTACACATTAAGTAGTAGCCTTAAGTTTATTTCCCACAAGCATTGCAATCTAAGTAACATTCAAACCGGTATCAATTAACAATATAAAAAACATAACTTCAAACTATCTCTTCCTCATCATCTTCCTTCCGCCAGTGTTACATTACCGGGTGCAAGCGCAAGACGAAGGAGATTGTGATAACAAACAGTCTTTAAAAAAGAAAGGCAAACTCAGCCGTGTAGACACTGTTCACACAAACGTGTGTATAAACAATAACCGACAAACAGACTGAGTATAAATACACAGGGTGAATTAAGGAGGGAACCAATTAGACACAGGTGGAGATGATAAACTAATCAGGGATGAATGTGAAGACAAAACAGAACATAATTGTAACAATGCAAGGTTCGAATCTGCTCCAATATTCGAGCCTGTGTACGACAGTCACACGTTGCATGCTGCATAATGGCTGTTACAAGTGCTTCGACCTCAAAGCAGATGATTTATGAATGCACCAAGTTTTCTCTATCTACACTCCATATATAGTGTCACTCCAGCTCTGATGCCTGTCACTGTAATGCTGTTCTGAAGGAGCAAAACTACAGGCTAAACTGCAACTGCAGAGGCCCTTAATGACAAACATTGTGTGTAATCAAATTAACTGTATTTATTGTGGGCTATTTTCATTCATCTCCGTGAAGTCGAGCATTAATATTTTCTGAAACGCTGCCTTACCAAAACCATAATTTTTCTTTTATTAAATTCAGAAATCTTTAATAACTTTCAGCTCCTCTCTCAAAAAAAAAAAAAAAAAAAAAAAAAAAAATTAGGCAGCAGTTTCTGCATTGGACAACATTTTTATACTTTTTCCATACTGAGGCAGTATGGAAATCAGCATATTATATATAATATTAATAATATCGATGTATATATATATATATATATATATATATATATATATATATATATATATATATATATATATATATATATATATATATATATATATATATATATTATATGTGTTGGTCCCCCTTTTGCTATAACAGCCCTGTACCGTCGAGGCATGGACTCCACTAGACCCCTGAAGGTGTGCTGTGGTATCTGGCACCAATATGTTAGCAACAGATCCTTTAAGTCCTGTAAGTTGTGAGGTGGGGGCTCCATGGATGAGACTTGTTTATTCAGCACATCCCACAGATGCTCGATTAGATTGAGATCGAAAAAAAAACATTCCTAAACCATTTTTGCTTTGTGGAAGGTGCAACATCCTGCATAGGGGTTTGTCCATGGGAACTCGATTGGATGGCTGTGGTTTGGAGTGACAGGTTGCCCCGCTCTCACACCAGTAAACACGTCATCAGAGAAGATACGACACTGCATGAGAGAGGGGAAGTTGTTTTAATTAATAATTACGAGTGTGCATGAATTAAAAAATAATAATGATAATGATGTGCATGGATAAATTATGCATGATAAATACTGCAATATTCAATTTTTTTAATTCATTAGCAAATAACAGTAAATGCCTTGAGCGGTCCTCCCTATGATCTCATGTTATTGCCGATGTTCTTATTATAACATGCTATAAATAAAGAGAATTAAACATGAATGATAGATTTTCAGAGGCTGCTGAAAGCCTGAACCTGGGTAATCATGTTGCGTTGCCCTGTATGAACAAGCCGGCACACGGGTGGCTCGTCTCGTTAAGCATATGGTCTTGCAACTGCGATGGCTTCGGGAAGTTATGATGTTGTTCATGCGGTGAATCACAGCAAGCATACAAAAAATGCCTGAGGAGGTAAAAACAGCTTGTTTCAGCCTGACAAATTCCAGCAGAAGTTTCTAACGTTTCTGCTGTTGATTGATAATCAACAAAAACCAACAACAGCTTAAACATTTTGTTGTTGGGTCTGTAACATATGCACGGCAGATGGAGCGTTGAAAGTAAGCTGATGTATGCAAAGATGGATTTTTTTTCCCCTCTGTATACAATATTAAAACTCATCATAATTGTAAAATGATTGGTAACACTTTCACCGTTCAAAAATGTTGGGTGAGTAAATCGATTATTTTGCTCAGCAAGGACGTTTTAAATTGATATAGTAGCAAAGACATTTATAATGTTGCAAATTATATGTTATTTTGAAGACTATTCAGCAAAGAATCCTTGAAAAAAAATGTATCATGGTTTAAAAAAAAAACATTAAGTAGTTAAATTATTGTTGTAAACATTGATCACAACTCTTGAGCAGCAAAGCAGCATACCGTAATTCCTCAAATAAAGACCGGGGCCTTTATTTACCTGAACTGCCGATGGGATCCGGCTTTTGTTTGAAGCAGGCTTTAAGGGGCAGGCCTGTATTTCTAATTCCATCTGTTTGAAATATAATTGCTTTATGTAAACCGTTTTCAATTTAAAGTGATCGTTCCAGTGGACAAATATCATTGATTTATTTAAGAAACATTTGCAAAAATATCACCATACAACAACATAATACGCATTTTTGTAACTCCGCGCGCAGCTCCGCATCCGAAGATGAACGAGTTCTCGGCGAATCTAGCCGAGCATGACGTCTCATCACACCGGCCCCAGTTTGCACATCAGGTGCTTATATTTACTGAATGAGCCTACAAAAGCAGAAATAAGCCATTTTAAATAAAGATCCAGGTTTAATCCAATAAATAAATATATCACGACATTAAAGTTTAGTGAAATTAGGAAATATTTAAAAGATTGTTAATTTAGTACATATTTTGTTCTCATGTCACAAGTAATAATATCAAGCCAAGGTTTACTGAGTTTTACACGATTCTTCTGTAGTGTGGTTTTTGGTGAAATGTACTATCATCACCTGTGCACGTTAGCCCACTTCTTCTCGATGCTTTTTCCTGTTGGTTTATAGAACAATTACTCCGAGTCGCCCTCTGTCATTTCAAAGAATAGCAGTCAGCGGAGGCTCGCGCCACGGAGACAGGCGAAAGTATAAATAAGGCTTGAGACGCGGCTCTGCGTGGAGCTGAGCTTCGAGGTTTGGGTGCGACCACCTTAAGAAGACATAAAAGAGACGAGAGGCTAATATTAGGTGCGTCTTAATCAGCTTCCTAGTTCAGTAGTCAGGACACTGAACAGGACATACCGGTAAGTCAATGGGCTGATCTCTGATCAGTGCCCTGACTACTGAACTAGGGAGCTGATTAAGACGCGCGCATTGAGAAGATCGATATTTGTAGCCTGCCTGACACGGCATTTTCACAGACGTCGGGGCGTGTGGCATCAGGATGGTTTTGCTCCATCGTGATGTCCGTAAGCCCTCACGGCTAAACCCTATTGAACATTACGATGAACTTGAATGCACATTAAATTAACGGCATTTAGTAGATTATCCACTCATTTTCCCCTGGCCTTTATTTGAGACCGGCCTTTATTTGTTTGTGGTGAACACGCACGCCCCCGGCCACTATCAGAGGCGCGGCGTTTAATTGACTACAGGCTTTTATTTGAGGAAATACGGTATTTAAAATGATTTCTCAAGTTTCATGTGACTAAAGGGGCCTTAGAATGAGTTGAAACAATATTTTAAATTGTTCTCTGATATCTACATAGAGGGTATGTGGCCTATTTAAGGGCAAACAATGTCCAGATACAGTTTTACAGGTCCATTTACAACCCCAGAAATTATACCTATAATGAAATGGTCTGTTTTGCCATATTTGGAAGGGTCATGAATCTTATTGTGGAGTTTGGCTTTGATTGGCTTTTTCGCTGCATGGCAGTGACAGCAAACACATATGTTATATTGTCCATCATGAATATGGAGAGGTTATGCATCCAACCTTATGTTTGAGCCTGTTTCTGATGAAGAGAAATATTTTGAGGAACAACCAATTTTTTTGAGATTGGAAATGGAGGCTTCTGATTGGTAAGTTTTGTCTTTATTTTCAGTAAGACCTGCAAAACGTAACGCCAGTATAACTTCAGTCTACATGTGAACTAGCATATACCTTTACACGTTAACTCATACTATCAGCAGTCACAACTGTTTTTAGCATTTGAAAAACATTTAGTCATTGTAATGTGCCACCGTTTGATTTTACAATGATAGTTTCTTCACTTTAAGTCACAAAAGGGATTGCCATTTATCTACGGTTGTATTTGGTGGATTTGTATGACGACACTGGCAGGAAATAATATTGACCTTTGTCATTTAACATTTCTCATACTGATATGTATACTACTTGGAGTTTCCTATTGTTACTGTACTAGCATCTTGCGTTGGATCTAGACAACACAGGAGATATTATCGTCAATGTTGTCTCACTAAGAAACTTTCAATTTAATCAGAAATTGTTTAGACAGTCAATAAGTGGATAAAATCGCTACTTACTGCTCACAGGATATAGTTTAGATTGCCGCTTCTTTAGTATCAGATGCTGAGCAAAGCCTGTTTGATATTGTACAGGTTAGAAAAACCTGTACAATATGTCCGTGGTGAAATGGGCCGAGCAAATGAACAGCTTTCAATTAAATTGTTGCAGTATCTGATCATAGATAAACATTAACCATGCCTGCTGACAGTTTTGTTCTGAGGGAAGGCTATGAAAAGTCCTCACGTCTCCTTCTCGCGTGACGCATCACACATGCTGGCATATGCAAATGCTCGTACATATTACAAATTAAAGGGCGTACATATTAAAGGGGCGGTGAAATGCTGTTTCATGCATACTGAGCTTTTTACACCTTTAAAGACTTGGATTCCCATCCTAAACATAGACAAAGTTTCAAAAACTAATGTTGGACGTTTGATAGAGTATTTCTGTGTCAAAAATACTCCTTCCGGTTTCTCACAAGTTTTGGAGAGTTTTTTTCGAGTATGGGTCGACTTGACGTTAATAGAACGGAAGGTCCTTGTATGGGCCGTACGGGCTCTTCTCCCGGAAGGGTGCGCACGTGCGTCACTAGCGCAAGAGAGGAAATGCACGCCGTAAACACTCTCAGCTGCAGATCCAGTCGTCCGTGAACACTAATGTCGGTTATAGTCCGCGCCGCGCTCCACTTCATTCCTCCACTTTGACATTAAGCGACTTCAATGCTTCAGCACAGCATTCTGGGAAGGCATCAGTAAACGACACGATTGCGTGCTTCGTCATTCAAATGCGCTAACGGACTTCATTGCTGTTCTATGTAACTTATAACGTTACACTACTCTGACGTGCAAAACCGTTTTGCTTGCTAATAAGGTTTAGTCGCATACAATAGTCCATAAACCCAATTATGTCCTCATAAACTGCGAGTAAAGACACAAATGTTGACAGGCCACTAAATACAGTACATACCACAGAGACGGACGTCCTGCTGTTGCTGTTTCTATTTCAGCCTCCGAATTAGATTCTGGATTATTATCTGTATAAGCTGAGATAGCGATGGGCTTCTCCACGCTTGAGGACGTCACCGCTCGTCATTCTTTAGCTCCGCCCACACGATACGCCTCCAGGCGCTCGTTTTTTTCCGGAAAGACTCGGTACAGCCCATATTTCTTTTACAAATATAATAAAACGAAAGACTTTTCGGAGATATGAAGGGTGCAATACTACTCTATAGGTACTCAAGATTGACATGAGATTGACCCCCCCCCCCCCCTTAATGATCCTGACCGTCGCAGTTGGTGTTATGTTGAGATTTGCCTGTTTTTCTGTGGAAAACAAGATTTACACTTGAAGGAGGAGGCAATGGTGTTTGAGACTGTATGAGATGTCCATTTACTGAACTCCTGTTGTTTAACTATGCCATGGTTAATTAATTTTTTCATTCTAGGGCACCTTTAAAATATATTCATTTTGATCAAAATAAGAAAAAAAAAGAAAATAAGAAAAACATATTTGAATTAACATCTCTATTAGTGCTGGGCAACGATTAAAATCACGATTAATCGCAGTATGCGCAAAATTCAATAATGAATACAAAAGTGCTGTTTAATGAACAAAAGTGCAATAACATATGGTTTAACACTTTAAACAAATAAGGTGCTTTTTACAGCAGTTAAAAGTTAGTAACAGTTACAATATTTCTTGTAAATATCAACTTAAACATTAATTTAATCAAATTAAATTAAATTGGTGGTATACATATTAATTCTGTAGTAATATTCTCATCAGTGTTCTGTCAGCTTTTACATAGGCCGACTTAAATCTGCATATTTGTGATATTCACCCCAGGGCGTTATTTAATTTTATAAAGGCCATTTTTTAAAATCTTATTAAATGTATGCATCATCTTTCCTGTTAAATTCTTACATTTGATTAATGAATTCAGTTATAATAGTAAAGACACTAGGTTGTTACCAATCAAATTAAATATTTTAAACTGCAAAAAAATACAGCTGCAATAAATAATGTTATAAGATTGATGTTCTATAAAACATGCAATCATACTTTTAACCGCCAATAGGGGGCAGCAAGTGATTGTCTTCATAAGTGAGTCATTGAGTCGTTTATTCAAATGATTCATTCAAAACGCTGAATCATTTAGTATCAAAACACCGTGCTGAGTGTTGCTTTCCTCTGGAGCTATTTTTGTCGTGAAATCATGGGTGAAATGGAACAAAAATAGGTTGTTTGGATCTAAAATGTAAGTAACTTAATATTAATTAGGCTACTTGTTTATTGAACTAGGCTACACCATTCATGCTACACAATTCACGATTGCAAAGTCGACTTGTGTTATTAACAATATCATACATCATAAATATCAACAACTACAAAAAACTCCAGTATGTTTTACCCCAGTATGTTTCTTCTGTGAGTTTATATTGCTGCTCAATTGTTTTGATTTCTCCACACAATATCTCTGACAAAGAGACAGGCAGCGCGAGCCTCAACGCGACTTGTTAACGTATCAGAGGCAGAGATACACTCATCAATCACTGTTTACATTGAATATAATAAAAACAACCAAAAAATCTGGATCATTCTCGGGTTTCTGGTTATTTTTTATATTTTATTTGTCCCAGACAAAGAATGTCAAGCCCTTGGCTTAGGCTACAGACAGCACTGTTTTCCTGTGACCAATGGTTTGTCTGTGTGTATTTAGAGGCAGTGAGCAACGGCCTTTCAATATAATAATAAATAACTGTGTTAATGCGCGATAAAATAATTGTCGTTAATTAATAAATGCGTTAATGCGATAATAACGCGTTAACTTGCCCAGCCCTAATTTGTATTAATAATATAAACAAATATTTTATAATAATATATGTTTTTATTTGTTTAAAAAAATATATATTTTAAAATAAATAATAAATAAATACAATTCAAAGAAATTCAAAAAGAGCAAGATGGTGAGCATACAAGACTTTTACAAAAAACATATATTTTTTCTTTAATAATTTTTATCATTATTAAATTATTAAAGGATTATCTAATTAATAATTAATTTCATGTTATTGCTAATAACCAATAAATGGTTGATAATAAAATTCTATTTTGTCTAAATAAATAACGAATAAATAAATAAATCTGTCACTGCAAATACTAGTTACAATTTTGTTAACAAATACAACATATGATTTTAATGATGTATCATTAAATGTTGAAATTAGTATTAACAAAGCCTGTAGAAGTGCAGTTCATTATTAGTTCATGTTAACAAATGCAGTTAACTAATGAAACCTTATCATACAGTGTTGCCTGTTTAGTTAACATGTCATTTATCTTTTAGTAAATTATTAGTGTTTTTAAAGATGAACTTTAAATAACAACAAATAAATAAATATCACTTAAATATCTAACATCAACTGATCATCACTAACATCCAACTGATAACCAACATCTGTATATGATATAGTCAATTAACATATTGTGCATCCCTCCCAATGCATCTAAAGCAGAAAGAAAAGAGTGTGATGCACAGCAGATTGACTCTTTTTTTCATCCTCTAGCCCTGTAATTTTGATTTGCTTCAGATCAATCTCGAGCACTCTGGTCTCAAGGATCAAACATGATGGGAATTGGCTGGAGGTGAGAACCTCCCCTCTCTGTCTCCCACAGTCTCTCTGTACCTCGCCTTTTTTTTCTTCCCCCAAATGACTTTCTGACAGTGGAATACAGTAATAGGCCTCTCCATTTGAACTAAACAGCCTCCTCAGCAGCAGAAGATGCCCAGGGGCAGCTGGAAAGCGCACGGAAATCTCATTAGGTACAATATCATACCTTTTTCTACAGGGCCTTGTCACGGAGCCGGAGAGCTCAGGCACTGGAAGTCTTAAAGGACAGCGGTCGGCTATAGAGGAGAGCAGCGGAAGAGCACCTTAAAGGAGCGCGCCGCACTTGATGTGCCTTTCTCCTCTGATGCTTTAATGCGAAAGCTGCAGCGCTGCAAATTTAAGACTTGTGTGGAAATGATAGAGAAAGAGAAGTAAAAACTGCACAAACCAGCAATATTAAACCGTCCCAGGTGAGGGGCAGACACTTGCATACCAGGCACATAAACACAAGCTTCCCCGCAGATAAAAATAGATAACTTCAAACAAACTTACACTCATTGAACACTAGAGGCTTACTAGGGGAAATGATTCCGCTTCGCTCCTGAGAAAACACTCGCAGCATTTTCAAACAAATCTTCATTAAACTGGAACAGAGTTACGGAAAGTTCCAGTCGAGTGCGTTTAACGCAAGGTTGAGGCGGCGAGGAACTCGGAGCCGTTTGTCAAGAAGCATTTGGTTAGGTTTGCTGCACACTGCCGTGGGCTCCCGGGCGGATGGCTTTGTGCTTACCAGTCAATAAACACCCAGAGAGCTGCGAGATTATCAGCAACATTTGCATAAAAGAAGAAGGTGCTATCTAGCCCATGCCTAGAATCAACAGCACACTGCAGTAATAAAATAACAAAAGCAATAAAAATGGGTTGGCAATATGCAACAAACTGCCCATATTGTCTGGTTTCTTTCGCTGGCTCTTATGTAAGGAATTTGAATTTGTCACAAGGAAAGCTGTCATCTTAGTAACTACAAGTTTTGAATTACGAGATGTAGAAGTCCAATTACACAAATGATTATCCTCTTGCATGTTTCCCCCCCCCCCATTGTCAGGCCAGGACAATGTATTTTTAAGCAGCTTATAGGCTTTAGGCCAAAACTATTTGTTAAATACATTTTCTGTTTCGTTATTTTGTGTTTTCCCAATTGTTTTGTGTTCATAATTGTTTCACTGTCTAAATATAATTGAGTGGCTTATAACAGATTGATTAATGGCCTGTTACCATGTTGTCTGAAAACTTGTTTAACAAATTAGTTTTTCCATTCTTTTTCCAATAAAAGCTGCAGTTTTTGCAGCCTATAATCTACAGTTTGTGTTGACACAGCTGTTTTTAAAGGGGTGATGAATTTAGAAATATTTCCCTTGAGCTTTTGATACATAAAAGGTCATGGTAATATAAGAATATCCTGTAGGTTTCAGAGCTGAAAACGTCCTTGTTAGTCAAAGAAAAGCTTTTATAGACACCAGACCCAGCACACAGTCCTGTGCTTCTACTGACGTCAGTACGCGACGAAACACCGCCTCTACAGAATAATGAGCATGTGTAGTTCAGTAGCCCCGCCCACCGACTCATGGAGGGCTTGTGCTAGCTGGTCAACAACTATAAACATGCCGAGGAAGATTAAGATATTGCGCCTGGTTGTGGAAGAACACAGTCGCTGCATAAGCTTCCTTCAGATCCTGATATTAGGAATGTGTGGTTGAACTTTATTTTTAATGAAGTTCCAGCTCACGTGGGGAAGACATGTTCACTTCAGTTCACTGCGGGATCGTTGGTAAACAAATCTCCGGTCGATAGTGGATTTGGATCCGACAGCAATGGTGCAACACACTGATCTGAGTAAAATATCTATCTTTTTATTTGTAATAGTATTGCGTTGTTATAGATCATTTTGCTTATGTGTACGAGTCTAACAGAACATCCCTTTAGCACGCTGGACTCAGACACGTATGGGCCAGGGCTCGCAAAGCTCGGCAGGCCGATCAATCTCATTATATTCCGGTCTTATTCTGCTATTCTCTCTCTCTCTCTTTAGTTGACATCTGAAGGTCGGCGCACGCTCCAAACGTGTATGTGTGTGCGTGCGGTTCAGGCTTATATCGTCCGATCCTGTGGGCTATGTGTAAAATAAAAATAATAGTCCAATCAATTGCGTGTCGATGAGAAATAAAGCATGGCGTTTGTTTAATAAAGAAGTTTATGAGCCCTCTGATCGAGAAAATCCTTCTGGTTGCCGCTTCTCCCTCAATCTTTCCTCTCTCATGTCACTGAACTGACAGGGGAGCTTAAGCTCATTTAATATGCAAATCATATCCAATCCTAGCTGTGGGCGTTTACTTCCAAGTCTCCAGTGTGACACGCCCATCAAAACCCAGCAATCTGGAGAGAGCCTCAAAACCAGTGTAGGAAATAGCCTATTATGATGTTTTTTTTTTGTTTGTTTTTTATTGTAAAAACCACACAAACGTCATTAGTTGACCTCAGACAACATAAAAAAATAATAAAAAATAAAAAACACCTTTAAAAGACCCGGTCTCCATAATGGCATGTTAATTATATTGCTTTAATCACTGTAATAAATAAAATAAAATACTGTGATAAAGATCAAAATATTAAATCTATCTATCTATCTATCTATCTATCTATCTATCTATCTATCTATCTATCTATCTATCTATCTATCTATCTATCTATCTATCTATCTATCTATCTATCTATCTATCTATCTATCTAACATCTTCCATTCTCCAAGTGGCTGTCTAATGCAAGTATGGTCGTAGTATGGTACTTGAAGCTTGTCTTCTCCATGGCCTTGACGAAGTTCTTCATCAGCCCCCGCTTGATGTGTGAGCAGGGCCATCGCTAGTGGGGTTAAAGGTGAAGACATTTACAGGGCCCCCACTGCCCATGGGGCCCACTAAATTCAGTAGTTTTGCTATATATTCCCCTACTCTTATGATTAAATATAGCATATACAGTGTAAGCTTGTATGCATTAGCCTAGAAATCTAGACACACCCTCGTGGCAGCAAATCTGTTTTGACGTGAGTGTAGTCTATCGACTCTCAATAGACTTCTGAGCTGGAAAAAACAAAGTCTGGTCAGGCCAATAACATCATGTATAGAGTTGGTGGGCGGGGCTTAACATAATGACGGCAGAGTTGCGTTTGCGTGCTACTAGTAAACACAGAAACTGGTGAACAGCGGTCTTTCGAATCAGCTTTGACCGCGACTCTGGAAGACTTGGAGTTAAGCTTTTCTCTGAGAAAAGAACAAAGAACGGCACTGAAGTCATTCTTAAAAAGGGAAGATGTGTTCGGAGTTTTGCTGACCGGATACGGTGAATGTTTAATCTGTCAACTAGCCCCGCTTGACTGCTTCACGTTGCTCTGGTTGGTGTAGCGCTATCCTATCGCGTGCAGAGGAAGATTGAAAGACAACCGTTTATCCCGCCCCTCGGATTGAGCCCTATCAGGGGTGAGTTTCCAGACCAAACATCTTGATGTGGGTTTGGTTTGTCAAGGTATGTATGCCTGGGAGTTTAACGAAAACCACAAAAACAAGCAATTAGTAATATAATTTTTCCAAATATCTCCTGTTTCTCCTCTGCATAAAATGGTTTAGTCCGATGGTTATTAATTATTTAATTCAGTGACACAAAGCAGAAGGACCCAATAAAATCACACCCCATCTCAGGAACAGAACCAATCATAGTTGAGGCTGGTCCGAGGAGAGTTGAACTTAAAAGTAAAGTTACAGTGGAAGTGAGAATAACTGAAAATGTCAGGGAAAAGTCTGGGTACCAGTGACGTCATAAAAAGAAGGAGAGGGAGGCCAGGATACTTACTCCGTCTATCAAAATGTTCATCGAGATAGGATATGAATATGGGAAGCCATGCCTGAATCATTTGGCTGCCCTATTTCCTTTAGCACAAATATTATATTCAATAAAAACAAAAAACAATGAGAAATGTATTTATTTTTAGATTGGACTGCATTATTACTATTTTTTCTGGATGTTTACCTCAGTTGACTCAGATGAGTGACTGGAATTACATTTTATATTATAGCCCAATGGTAGTAGGCCTACTTTTTATATTAAAAAAAATATATATATTATTAATATATTCTCTTTTGATGTTATTTTATTTGTTTGTCTTCAATACTTGCTTGATGACTTTAAGCAATGTTTCATGAGAAGTTTTTGAATTGCCATTCTGATGTAATATTTATATCAACTTTGTATACAAATGTATATAAAAAAAGCAAAAGCAATATTTATATGTATTTTTTTTATTTTTTTATCTGTTTTGTAATTTTCTAAGAAACCCTTATTCAGTTACATGGCACCAGATGCAGGACCCCATGTCTGTATCTTATACTGTATATGATATAAGTTGAAGGTGGTGGGGGCCCACATCTGTGTTTGTTTCAGGGGTCCCATAATTCCCTAGCTATGGCCTGTGTGTAAGGCTGGTAACAAAATCACTTTCCCTCCCAGGATCCAATGACTGTCGGAGAGGCCAATCTTTCTTGATGTAATGGGAATCTCTTGCGCAACCATCCCATTCTCAGAGAAAACAGCAATACTTTGTGTATCCAGTCTGCAGACCAAGCAAGGTTGTTTCATGCAGTCATGCGTTTGCTTCATGTGGGCAGCATGACCAACTGGAATAGATGGTAAAGCATTGCCATTATGTTGCAAAACAGCTTTAAGACTGTTTATACTGTCACATGTCTTAATACTGACCCAATAGCATATCTCAAAAACTTGAGCCAAGCAACCATTTTAGAAGTTTGACTACATTTATTTCAAAAGCATTTTGGCTATAAACCAGTGTTATCTTGGTATACTTCCCCAAACCAATATCTAGTCCAAGTAGGGTGTCAAGTTTGATCCAAAGTTTTGCTTTGTCTCTCCCAGCCAACTCAAATGTGAGATCTACCGCTAGTTTTCTACATAACACATTGCGACTGCCACCGAAATGAAACAAGGGAGACCTTTTTTCACTCTTTTTTTGTTTCAGACAAGAATGAAAAAGGCTTTGTTTAAATTGAGCACAGAGCCACAGTAGCTGGCTTCGATTCCACCATTCCTCACTTCACATTATCAATACACGTCTCAATACAATCCTGTAACCATCTGCAGGTTTTCACGCAAACATCCACGTAACGCCTTATCCACTGCAAAAATCTTTGGAACATCTAAACTAAAAGGCTGTTTATCATCCTATATATGCTGCACATTTTCTTCGCACCCTCAAATGATGCTCGCAAGCGTCACAACACTTGTTCAAAGCGTCTGGCTTACCCACAAGCCCCCACCATCCCTTCCCACACTCCCTTCTGAGGTTATGTAAGATGTTGCTTTTTGAAACACCGTCTGAGCATCTCACTATGCCCGTCCGACAGCTGTGTTGTCAACCACATCCACACTGCTGTTCTAACCTGATTCAGTCAAGCCCTGACAGTTAAGAGAGAGGTAGACTCGAGAACAAGGGGCTGACATGCTAAGCAAATATTTTTCATAGTTTCATATTCGTGCCTTTCCATGAAATAGCAGCAACGCCAGGTGTGCCAGCGGATGTGAAGTGCTTTTTCCCTACGTTCCCTACGCGTCTCCATGGACACCTTGGCAAGTTCATTACGGTTTAAAATACACACACAATACTCTGGTGTTTGAAGCTAGAAAGTGGAGACTAAAAAAAAAAAACAGGGATTAAACACACACTAGTCCTTCATGCTGATGCAAGATATAAATACAGTTCCTTTCAAGGGAACTCGCTCTGCGTCGATCGACGCTGAGGGATCGCTTTGTGTAATGTTGTTTTGAAGCACATGTAAAATCAGTCCAATGTTGTGGCAGGACGTCAGAGGCGGGGGATGTCACGAACTAGTAAATTATAAAGCTTGCCCAAAACGCAACCACGCTGGCTTATGTGCCTTCAGTAGTGCTCTGTGTGAAACTGTCCTTGTCTCATTTGGTGTTGTTTTTCTGTATACAATAAAGTATGGCGAGCAAGCAGCAGTTCAGAATGTGTGTGCACGCCTGCCCGCATTATTTAACGGATGGGGACACACATGTTTGTGTAGCTTGTTTGGGTGAGGAGCAGAGAGAGACTCCAACAGGGACACTCAAATCCTGCCTGCCGTTCATTCGAGAGGACGTTCAGGCTCGCGAAAAATAAAGGCTCGCATTCATGGGGAACGCAAATGGATCAATCAGTGGGGTTAGAGATGGGTCAGGCCTTATCTTTGCCTTCACCTGATAGATCTAGGGCCTTCTCTCAGGGTTTGAAAGCATGCGGTTTCTTTAGCCCCGATAGAGGCACCAACACTGCTGCTATCTAGTTTTGAGAAACTGGAAGCTATCGGTGTTGATATAAAAGATATTCTCATGCTTTGAGGAGATGTTGGTGGTTTTGACCAGAGCAGTTGGCAGGCTGAGCATTGACTGGCCAGCAGATAGACAGGACGTTCGTTCTAAAAGCAAACTGGACGTACGCTTCCTGCCATCATGGTCACATCCTACACGCCAAAGCCAACCGTTTTCCCCCGATCTTCACTGAGGTGTCGAGATCATGGGAGAAAACGGTATCATATAGAGTTTATAATTCACAAACATCCAACTATTCCTCTATGTTAAACTACAAAGAGCACGGTTATGGTGAGATGCAAAAAGTAGAAGAAACGTTTATAAATGGGCTATACAAAGTTTCTTAGAATATATATTTAGTAACACCAATATATTCACAGTAAAATCAAGGTGCTGCCTTACATTTTTTAAGCATGATAAACTTGGATGTTTAAGTCATTTCAACTTAAATTACATTAAACTGACTTAAAAAAAATTAAAAATAAAAATTGTATAACTAAATATATTTTAATTTGAGTTAAAGCAATGTAAAAATATATGTTGGCATAACTTATTGATCATATTATTTTACAGTGTAGCTCAAAACAGAGAGTCTGACCAGTGTTGCGAGTCTGTTCTTTTTATGAATCACAAACATACAGTGCAACCAATGCTTTCCCATTCCAAAATGAACAATTCTAATGAGTCGACTCTTTTCAGTGACACAAACTCAAGCAACATAACCACAGACAGATTCCAAAATGAATGAGTCTAAGAGGCCGTTTACACAACATTTTCAACTAGAAGAGGAATATGCGTTTTCACCGTTCATTTACACACCAATGACATTTTGGCAGCCTGAAAACGAAGCCTGAAAAGTAACATTGCTAACTACTGGCCTGGTCTTTACGTGCTTTAGTACATCAAACATATGTACATTTTACTACTTTCCGTGTTTTCACTGTTATACGGTAGGAGGCGCTATTTTATCTTCTAAAAGGGTTCCAAAACACAGGAAAAAAACAAGCAGAAACAAGTGATATCATAGGTATTGTAAGCAGATGCTAATGTAAAATGACGCAGTCTTCAACATTAAACAGCATATAAATCTAAACTGACTAACTTACTGAATAAAATGTCGATCCAGGAAGAGTAAGGACAGTGCGATTATTAAGGGTATTTGATTCTGATCTGGTTGTAGTCTTTGACAAAAACAAAATTTTCTCAGATTTTCTCAGTCAGGCTCTCAGTGTTTCAGCCCAGCGCAGTTATCATTTTCACGTAATTGCATGTTACGCCCAAAACACACCCATTACTCATTGAGATACTAGGTACAACCCTTTTAGACCATGCCCCAGAGGTGCTGACCATTTTTCCCATTGTTAAACTAGCAAAAGTGGATAGACCTATGTGCAATTTAGACCATCTGCTTAGATCATTAAAATAGGGTCCTATGTCGATAGTATTTTATAAAAAATAATTAAATTGTCTCATTTTTGGTTTAGTTTTATATTTGCTATATGGTTGGGTTGCATTTATGCCAATAATAATAGCGCTGGGAACAGTCATTAAAATTGGCAAAAAATAATGCATTTAATTTATATATATATATATATATATATATATATATATATATACATACATATATATATTTACAAATATTATAAATAAATAAAAATTGTGTACTGTGCTAATTAACTGAGACTTCTTACAGCTCTTACAGGTTGTTGGCCTTGTTTGTTTCGTTGCTTCTATTGCTCTCCCCTTTTTTTGTAAGTCGCTTTGGATAAAAGCGTCTGCTAAATGATTAAATGTAAATGTACAATAATTACAGATAGTCATTAATGGAACCAGATCAGATAAATCAATGTTTTGAAAGCATTAAATGTTAAAATGTCCTTACAACATTATTAATAACTGAATTCAAGCTGAATAATGATATTATTACCTTGCTACAGGTGCTTTACGGCAGAATTATATCTTATTTGATAAAGATATTATCATTATAATTCTATTTATATTTGTGAAGCTGCTTTGAAACAATCTCTATTGTATAATGCCCTATTAAAAAAAAGGTGACTTGATTTGGTGACACTGGGGATACTTACAAAGGGAAACACTGCTCTATTAGAATTATTAATGAGATAAAAATGTGCTCTACCACAAAAGCCAGCAATCAAATCAAATTATCAAACATTACAGAATTAGCAGATCAGACAGTAAGCCTGTGTGGGCCATTTTTTTGTTCAACGGATATCATTCAAATCTTTCTAATTTGCCCTTTGGTTTTTTCATATCTACTAAAATCAACAAAGAGCGTAGAAAAGAACGCTCAACTGCTGTCTCTATTAGAGTAGCAGGCATTTTAACACATGCTGAGTGAATAGATGTGCTTGCCCAGCCAGTTCAGCCCAAATGTCCTTGACCTCAGAGACAGCCTGCAGGAATACCTATATTATGTTGAAGAGACTGGACTGCCTACCTATGAGCCACTCTTTCAGCCTGCTTCCTTCTCTTCCTTCTCCTCTCTTTTTATAGTTTGATTGTTCATGTCCTGATTTATAACAATCAAGCTCAGTCCCTGCGATGATGTACTTTAACACCAGCAGGGCTGGAGAGCAGAAATGGGCCCCGTTGATTGCGCTATACGGTTCACGGACGGGTCTGATGTAACTGAGGGTGAACGGAGTATTTCACACGTGGGAAATCTCATGAGGAAAGGTTTTCAAAGTGACCTGACCCTCAAACACGTTTACTGCACCTATAAAACGCTCGGATGGTGAGAAGATAAGACAAAGTATGATCTGAGAGAGATAGAAATAACTGACGTTCTCCAGAAATCACAAATAATCACCTTAAATCAGCCACACAGAAGGATTTCAAGGCTTAGTTCTTGAAAAAAATCTGACTTTTTTTTTACACTGATCTTTCCCTAAAACAACCATCAAGCTTTTGGAAAAGCAAACAAAAAATCACCATAAAATGTATCATGATATCAGTACCAGTACATCATATTTGTACATATTAGTATATAATATTTTCACTTAAGTTTCTTCAAAAGTTATACTTCTGGTCTGTACAGAAATTAAAAATAAAACATGTTGAGTAAATAATGTCAAATATTTCCATTTAGGGTGAAAGATTCCTTTAAAATGATGCCAAAGTAAATAATTGATCGCAAAATTCAAGAAATCACTTTTCCGTTTCATTTTTTAAAAAAATAAAGTAAGTGCCTGCCATCACAGCGGTGCTCCAGTTTTCATTCCGAGTTTTCTGGCTTTCAACGCATTTTGTCATTCAAATGTTTCACTGCATATTTCCCTATGCTCTTTGTTCATCCGTTTGCATCTGGGCCTGTATTCCTCCCTTCCGTTTGCTGCAGTACCATCTGCTTGGAGAAGAGTGGTACCTGGACTGGCACGGCTTTGCAGGATGCAGTTGCCTGCCAGCCCTGGCTCGGATTGCCTGTGGATGTGCCAGCCGGGGTCCAAGGAGCATGAGCCAGACTGGTGTGAAGTTAGAAGCGTGGTAACCAGCAGGGGAAGAGGAAGTTTTGCCCATTTGTCTTAAAGCAAGGTGCAGTGGAGGGCACAGGCGGTCATTTTCAGATGCAGGTTTGGGACACTGAGGGCTGTACAGTACATGTAAGGTGATAATTAATGCATGGGTTGACAGCATTAGTTAACAGCATGATATGTTTGTTAGGTTGTATACACTCGTTTGCTCGCTTATTCGTCAATTCATTTATGTTCTTGCTTAGTAAAGCCCATTTCTAGATAGAAAATCCCCCCCAAAAATGCATTATTTAAAAAAAGCACTAAATACAGTGCGAGATATGCAAGTAGCAAAACCATAGACTGTAAAAAATTGCTAGAATAAGGATTTCATATTTGAGGGCTGCTTCAAGCCAGAAAGGTTAAAAAAATGACACAAATATTCAGGCAAATTAATCAACTCTATTTTTTTTCATTTTGAATTGAAAATAGGCCTATGTAATGTGATTTATAATGTCATTAACAAACAAGAAATATTAACAAAGCCATTTTCTTCAGATTAGGCTTAAGATTAATAATGAATGTGTACATATTGTAAATTAATATAATTTCATTTGTAGCCTTCAGTAAATGAAAAAAAAAAGCTCAGCTTTTTAATAAACTTCAGTAAATTGTGTCTTGGAAAATGATTCATAAAACATCTCAGTGATTATAAACCTGCCTACATTCCTGGTTATGATTAAGGGATGTACAATTTGGTCATGCAGAATAAGGCATTGATATTTGTTTTATAAGTATAAGTAATAATAAACAGTGAATATCCTAATATGCATGCTAATAAGATACTAGTGAGAATTGGACCCTAAACTAAAGCAACCTGATCTCACAGATTTCCGTGAAATGAACACGGACCTTAACTCAAAAATCCGTGGTAGTTTCATGGAATCGCCGAAAACTCTTTCTCTGTGATGGGTTCACGAAAGTGATGCTTATGTCAATGACAGGCAGCATCTGTGGTCCACACGCGGATTCCCAACACACATAATTATTTGCATTTGTAAAAGTAGACATGATTTTATGAATATTTATAGCCTACTTTTATATTTCGGAGCAACTAACTCCACTCCTACCCTAAACCTACCAACTCAACAATATAAAGCACATAACAGGCAAATAAATGTACAGTCACAGTTATTTATTGCAAAAACGGACCAGAAACAGTATAGAAGTACCTCATGTTGCATTCCAAGTCTTCTGAAGTCATACGATATCTTCATGTAGTCGATCTTAATGTTTTAATCATTGAAATGATGATCGTGCTCCACACACGCACTTGTTTCATATTCATATTTCTTATGATTCAAATGATACAAACGACTCTTCAGCATGACGCGAACGTTCACGCGACACACGAGAGCCAATGGCATTTACAATCAATGCTGACGTAATGACGCAATTGGTCACACGACATACAACAGCCAATGCTGTCAAAGCTGACCTGACGTTTCGTCTGGCGGCAATATTTGAAATGTATTAATATTCGCCGGATGGACTCGACGTTCTGATCGTTTTTGGGGATTTTCTTCACACAAATGAATCGTTTGGCCTCGGAACACTTGGAATATTTGTAGTTTCTGAATAAATTGTGCCTGCAGTATCTGTGTATCTGCCTGTTATATCCTGTTTTTTTATAATACACAAATGGGTAGGTTTAGGGAAGGGAATGAGTTACGTGTTCAAAACGTGTCTGAAATAAAATTATGCTGACTGAATCAAACTGACGAATATAAGGTGTTGGAACAGGGAATCCGCGTGGGGACCACAGATGCTGACTGTCATTGACATACATAGGCATCACTTTCGTGAACCCATCACGGAATTTTCGGCGATTCCGTGAAACTATCACAGATTTTTGAGTTAAGGGTCCGTGTTGATTTCACGGAAATCTCTGAGATCAGGTTGACTAAAGTGTTTCCATTTTTTTTTCCTCACTGGGAGCTGAACCCCCCTAAAATGAAAATCCTAGAATCGCCCCTGGTTTTGATTATCATTTTGAATCTGATCCGGCTGTGGTCTTTGACAAAAGCACAATTTTGTTGGTTTCAGATATTCATACTACAAAATATTCTGTCTCAGGTAAACGCTATGTCTCCACAAAGATGGAAATGTCCAAAATTGTTGTCCTTGTGGGGATATGTTTGGTCCCCATGAGGAAAACAGCTAATAAATTATACCAAGTGATTCTTTTTATTTTTTTATGTCAAAATGCATAAAGTTTTGTGTGATGGGTTGGTTTAGAATTAGGGCGATAGAATATAATTTGTGCGTGCGTGCGTATGTGCGTGCGTGTGTGCGTTCGTATAACATCAATCTTTGACAGAAAATAGCAATAATGCATGGCCTCTGTGCTCGAGAATGTTTGGAAAGTCATGATTTTTGCAATTTGGTGCCATCTGAACTGAATCTCCATACTATTCTAGGATGAAGCCCTTAGACAGTGCTGCATATTTTTGTGCCCAAGTTTTTTACAGCTTAACATCCATACTGAAAATCAATGGACATACAGATGGACTCCAGTTGGAATGCTGCCCATTCATTTAATTCAAGAAATATCTTTCAAATTCTTTTCTGTTCCACATTATTGAGTCAGAATGGAAGAAATAAACTTAATAAGCCTAAAGCCAGGGTCAGAGGAAAAAGATAAAGAAAGTTTCAGACAACTTAGCACAAGCTTATAAAATTACAGTCAAGTACAAGAATCGCATTACACCAAAGAAAAAACTTGATGTTATAACTAAAAAAGAGTTAAAACTCTAGAAAGTTAAAACTCTATGGACCTGTTTACACCTGGTACTGAGATACATTTTGTCTACTTTTAACAACTTCTGTCCTAATTTCTTTAAGGGGAGGGGTTTTTTTTGTTTTGTTTTCCAGATCGAATGTACAAAATAAGCTAACACAATAATATTCGAATGTCGTTTTTCGTTTCTGCTCTGATACAGCCACAAAAGACCACATGTTAGATATCAGGAATGATGAGAGAACATTGTGCTTGGTCCGTTTTTTCCTCTTCAAACCCAACTTTGGTCATCAGCCGACAAAGTCCAAATCCTGTCCGGCTAGCGCATTTCCCATGATGTTTGCGCAAGTGTAGGTGGTCTTTTGTGGCTGTTTGAACACATTCGACCACATTAGCGTTTACACTATCAAAGCCGTTCGGTCTAATCAGTTTTCATCTACCTCTGGAAGTGGTCGAAAGTGGACAAGCTCAAAACGTTTTAGACCCTGTATTTAGCGTCATCCACTTGTGATCTGATCAACCAAAATGCATACCAGGTGTAAACAGGGCCTATGCATTTCATCTAAAACGAGATGTCCTATTAGCGTAAACTGAGGACTTTCAGTCCAACTGGCCAGAGCTTTAAAAAGAAATCAAAATTTGAAGCACACACAATCTGCATCTATGCGTGTCCTTGAAGCAGTGAGAATTAAACAAGGATCTGTGGGCTTGAACATAAGAGCAACGCCCTCAGAAACCTCTTGCCCTTCCATTTCCCAGTGTGAATCCTGACGGCACTCATTTCTACAGCCTGGATAACTTTCAAATCTCCAACAGACCTCAATAGCTTCCGCAATCTCTCCTCCACCTATCAAATGATTGCTCTGTGATGCCTATTAAACTTAAAATAAATAAATTACTGGAGTATCAGGCCGACCACCTGGTTCAATAAATGATGAATGGGATGAATCGATTAATAATGCATTGGAGCAAGTCTTCTAGTCTGTTTGATTGGCAGTGCGAAGAGACTTAAAAGGGAAGGATGTGACACAGCCGGTCACAGGAGTGTAGCTACCAAAAAATATTTTTGTTGCTCTTTTCCCCTCATTTGTATGTGGCTATCATTAAATAATGCGCTGTATATCACTCCACAAAAGGCATTATGCCCCATGTGACTTAGCAAGTATGCATCTGTTTTCTTCAGCATGGATCTTCTCAACGTCTCTACGATACAGAGCTCGGAGGGCAAAAACTCAAACACATCTCACTGGATCGTGACTGGCGCTTGCTTTTATCTTTTCGCTTATCTTGTCGAGAGTGCGAGCGAGCGAGCAGAGGAATGCGTCCCAACCTTTTAGCTTTCCAACCTCATCTTTCCTCCATAGTGAAGTGGCCCATGGGGCGTGCGGATAAATCAATTAATCCTGATCTCTTTTGCCAATCTGAACGGCCTGATCGCTAATGATCTGCGGCCTGTTGCGGCTTAGCACTTAACCAATTCATCATCTCTCCACCTGCACTTCCCATGCTGCTTTACATATAAATTACAGACCGGCAGAAGAAAAAAAAAACAGGTTGGACAGTGGCATCTTTATTCCCCAGCCCCCCGGTTTCATTTGCACAAACATTAAGACAGTGGAAATGAAAGCTGATGGAAAGGGAGATGAAGGAGGAGAGCGATGGATACAATTATCAGATGCCTATCATCACTTACCATCGCCTCAGAGTAATTTAAAATCATGTACACCTTCCCAACAACATGAAGACACACTGCAAGGCCAGAGAAGGCATGAAATGAAAAACCTTGTTACATTTAAATCGTCTGCTAAGCTAGAGAATATAAAGTGCCTAGCACATATTAAAGCAATAAGCCACGGGTCGTGAGCTAAAGTGATTTCATCACTGGTAAAAAGTGTTCTTTAGCATAAGACGAAGGAGGGCTGCCAGAAAACGATTTAACTGTGGTAAAAATCACTATAGCTCATAGACTCAAGTAGTGTATTGCTTTTTAAAGACACAGAGGGACAGATTTACTAACAGCTTAAAAAAAATGAAAAACTTTACTAAAGACATGCAATGAAAAAGCGTGGACAGAGTTATTTTTGTGGCTGAACAAGCAGTGTGAACAAGTGTCTCAGCAGCCGCTGAGTGAACGCACAGAGTAACGTCATAACATAATTTTAAACACACTTAAATGTATCTAATATGATAAACAGAGCTGCGTTACCTCATACTCATAATACACATAATAGACTGGAAAAGCAAAAATGGCACCGCCGACTGTGTCCCGTCATAATAAAAGTCCCACTGCTCGTGTGTTTGCGTATCAATCGCTCCAGCGGTTTTGCTCAGCTCCTCAACACTCGGCCCTGCTCTGCTTCATACGACAGTAACTTTAATACTCACATACATGAACCTGATTTCTGCCTAAGTCCATCCCAATTCTTTCCCACCGGCTGTGAGGCGAAGACCACATGTCCCAAGATACTGAGCTCAAACTTGGTTCATCAAACTACGCCTTTGTTTTGAATAGGCGCCATCTAGCGGATGGAAAAGTTACATAGTGTAGCTTTAATATTACTAATCATTATTAGGGCTGTGCAATTCATCGACATAAGCAATTATCAAACCATAAAGGCTGTGATTTAATTAATATATGCACTGCATGTTTCAGAGCGAAGCGTTGCTTGTGTTTTTTAATATGCGAACGCCTCATGATTCAGTGTTTTTGCTGTCTCAGAATGGCTTGGTTTCTGCTTTAGGCCGCTTTTAATGTGCATTTGGGAACACAATATGCCCTGACCATTTTACCAAACCTGCAATGGAAAGAACTTGTAAACTGGCTGTGGAAAACAAAAGAGTAGTATTACGTTTTCCAGCAAAATAATAGCTCGATGCTTACCAGGTTATCTATTTGAAAATTAAGAAATGAAGACATTTATAAATATTAATATTAAGTTGTACTGTAAAGAAATTATATAGATATAATTTTATTATTATTATTATTATTATTATTACTATTATTATTATTATTATTATCATTATTATTATTATTATTATTATTATTTTTATTATTATTATTATTATTATTATTATTATTATTATTATTATTATTATTATTATTATTATTATTACTAAATGCTTAATTTTTTATTTTACAGGTAAAAATTACAAATCATATATTATTTAGTTGCATAATTGTATTTATTATTATTATTATTATTATTATTATTATTATTATTATTATTATTATTATTATTATTATTATTATTATTATTATTATTATTATTATTATTAGTGCTGTTGTGTATAGTCTTGTTGATATATATATTTAGGATATATATTTTGGTAAAGGGGAACAAATGCATATTATTATTATTTTTATTATTATTATTATTATTTCTGAAAAATCTGAAAAATGTTTCCCCAAAGGTTGCAACCTACAGAATAATCAAGTTTCATCCAATGATAATAGCCATTCTATAATAAATAAATAGTGGATTACAACTAAGACTAACTATTCATATAACAGACCTTATTCACAGCAGTGCCTTTTTTTTTAATGGCAAAGACAGCGAGGCTGTGAGGGATAGACATACAGTACATCTCTTCAGTGGGTTGTTCTGTTATTTAATGTGTTTTGGGATTGTTCTGCTGACGAAACACTGCGAAAATATCCTTCCGAGAAGTTTCAGAAGACCAAAAAAAAAATCATAATCTGTGGAAAATAAGTGATTTAGAAGCATTTTACAGCCTTTGAAAACACGTTGAGTCTATCCCCTCACAGCCTTTCATATCTGTCATGTCATTGCTCCTAACAAGGTCTATTATGAAGCAAATTTTGAGTATAACTGGATCTGTAATTTAATGAATACATGTATAAGAGGCTGCTGATAAATACTTAAGCCGTGTGGAATCATTTAAAATTGTTCATGTGTTTGTTTGGAATGCAAATGGCCGGTGGAGGAGGTAATGTCTCCTAACGGCCATGAGAATGGCGACACATGGAGGTACTTGATCAAAGCTATGGCTAAGAGGAGCGCAGTCTTTAGCGCTCTTGAGGGAAGTGAGGTAAACATGTTTGGACATAAGCAGATGCGGCAGGTGCTTCCAGATGTCTTCATTTATCTCCGAAGTGTCTTTTCAAAGATGTCTCACACAGATGGGCAAAGCCTAGTACTGGCACTCACCATACCTCAATCTTTTTTTATCAGAGCTCGCATGAGGTGGTCCGCTCCGCCGCTTCTGGGCGCAAATCACATTTAGCGTCGAGGAAAAAAAGAAAGTATCAAACCAACTACTCAGTAAATCATATTGCTTTACTCATATTGCATGTTGCTTATTGCTTTTTTAAAATGTTTGGTTTTGCAGGTCTATTCAAAGGCCTTTTTAACATGACTTATTTAATACATTCATTTACACCTGCCTTTGATATGCCATACCTTCACCGAGAGGGAACTGGATTGTTCCACGACAGTTGTTTGATGTTGTTTTCCAGTTTGCTTCTCTTTATTATTTTTTTTACTGCCGCTGACCTGACATGAATGCTTTATTGTGGATGTGGCACAGCTGCGCGTTGTGCCTAACAATGGCCTTTAGCTGTCACTTTATTTATAATACAGCACAACCTTGAGATTTTAAAAATCAGTGTTTGCGAGATAGTTTACATCAAAAAAGAGGAGATAAAAAAACCTTTTGTCATCATCATTTACTTTTAGGTCATTTCAAACTCGTATGGCTTTTTTCTTCTTCTGTGGAACACATTAGAAGATATTTTGAAGAATGTTTTAGCTGTTTTTGTCCATTTTAAAGTCCAACTCTTTCAAGCTCAATTTTTAGTGAACTATGGAAGCCCAATTATGCGCATTTCATATTAAAGCGTTAAAAAAATCATGCTTTTGGTATACCTTAATAAAAGATAGAGGGTTAAATTGACTAAACAGGGCAAATTAGCGTGAGAGCACAGTTGAAGTCCCAAAAAAAGTACAGATGGGAGTGGAAAGTTTTGGATGTGATCTACTTACAAATTAAAAAACACAACCGGATCATTTCCATAAAGACCAACGCAATCTACAAGGAGACGCACACATTATCATCTGGTTTAAGACGTGCTCTAATAATGGTGTAAAAACTGTAAACTGATCAGCGCAAATACGTAACAAGGTCAGCCAAAAAATAGCCCTCTCTATACCTTTCCAAAGCATTTTTTTTACTGTGCACCTTTAGTAGAATAATAATTAAAAAAAACATTAGTAAATCTGCCCCAAAAATTAATTATGAGAATTATGAGAAACTTTAGATTATGACAAATAATTACTATAAGATAAAAGTCAAAATTATGAGAGGAAGTTGTCATTGTGAGATAAAACTGCACCATAAAAAGTCGGTACTGGCATAAAAAAACAATTAAGAAAAAAATCTAAATTAAAATCAATTATGATGTGTCATAATCTTTGTCATAATTTTGACTTTTTAAATCGTAATTTACTTACCTCATAATTAGCTATGACTTTTTCCTCTAATACTTTAGATGGTGTTATTAAGTTTTATGTCATCATTCTATGAGATTATATGTTATCATTATATGTCATAACTATTCAGTGTTGGGGGTTTAATGCATTACAATCCATTAAACCCCAACACTTAAAGGGTTACTTCAGCGATTATGGCTTTGTATCAGTAGAAAACCTGGAGTAATATCGTCAATTTGCACCATCGGAGGAACTGTTGGCCAGAGGCTACAGACTACAGCCAGCAGAGGGAGCCATTTCCGCATGTTTTCAACTCGCGCGTGGGGGATGGAGATCACACTTACAGCACTCAGCTCGCAGCTGCAGCCTCAGCCTCAGGCATTCATGTTTAAACGGTGCGGCCAGCAGAGCAAAGTAAGTCTTTTAATTTCTCAAACTAATTCCTATGAAAGTTAAACTTTCAAAGGCATGAACTGAAAATGCAGCAGACTGAACATGCGCTGTGAATTTATGCCGCCGCGTTTACCTCAGCTCTCATCACGAGCTCATTCATGAATGTCAATGTGACTCCTGCAGCATTTTGGGCTGTAGACTCCCTCGGCGGCTATATCGCATATTGAACACACACGTTCAGTTTTTAATTGTATTGTCTGTTCTCTAACTGAAATGATTTTATGAAGATGATCGCGGTCGCGGTGGGAAAGTGATCAGTGATTCAGTAGCAGTGGCTTTGTGAATGGCCTCACAGGGCAGCGAAGCATTCTGGGAATTGTTGTCTTTCATCCCCATGAGACAAAAATACATTTTCTTTCTTTTCTCAGTCTAGAAAGCACCAAATTAAAAACCAAATTAAAACATTATTTCACATTTCTACTGCATTAATGACCCAGTTTAAATACAGATTCATCTTCCCAGCGCTGAAGTACTCCTTTAATAGTTATTAAGAATAGTGAATGTAGGAATAACACTGAATAGTTATTCATATAGTTAGTAGACGGGACACAAGAAACGTGAGTTATGTAATCAGATTACGTTTTTCATGTAACCAGTAAAGTAATGCATATGCATTACTTTTAAATTACAGACAAATATCTACATTGTTACATTGTAAAATAGTTACGTTATTTTCCCATTTATTGACTGACAATACTGTTTGCATGCGTGTGTGCGTGTTAAAAAACAAACAAGCAAGGTCAGCCCAAGTGGAAAAGTAATGCAAAAGTACCGTAACGCATTATTCATTATCATTGTATTATTATTTTTATTTTTTCCTATGTAGTGGAAATGAGCTTTCATTCCTGTAAAAAAAAATGGACTAAAACAACTCTGGTGGTATCTTTATCCGAGACTATCTGGAATGTGTTTGAATTTACTTCTATTAAGTCTCAGCAATTTCGGATACCGCTCAAGGCACTGCTGTCTCTTCGAAATTGGACAACAGTTTGTTAATTTCGCCACTTACATCAGCTCTCTGAAGCAAACATCCTTTTCTGAAAGCAGTGGGATTCTCCATCCCTCCATACCCTACATCTGGCCGATTAAAAATGTCCACTAAGCCAAATCTAGTTCAGAAATAGGGCCTGGCCGCTGCATTTTCAATCCATTTGGGTCTCTGCATCAATGTCTTAAAGCATTTCCCAGTTGTTTTTGGTTGTCAGCTAGTTTGGAGGGTGTGAGCAGGTTTGGGTTGTAGCGAGGCAGCAGCCAGTATTGAGGTGCTGCATGTTTAATAGCATCTAGAGGGAATGTCAATTACACGTGTAAGATTGATTTGGCTTTTCTGTGCTCCACAGAGAGCCGCGTTGATTCCCTCAGACTGTATCTCACACCCCGTCTTACCCTAGCACCTCCACACACACACACACACACACACACACACACACACACACACAAAGGTATATCATCATACTTTCTTTCTATTATCATACTTCCTTTCTTATACCCAAAGATTTATTTGAGCATATATCTTGTCATACCATTTGTAGCTAACACTTTATTTCAATGGTCCACTATCAACATTCTATCAGTAACTTTCCACGTCAAATACAAGTCGTTAGAGTAGTAGTAGACTAGTCTGCTTAATATCACTTTATTTTAATTCTCCCCAACAGCTACATACTGATATGATTAACTTTGCAAGTACATGTCAAATCATTCTACTAAACCTAACAGTCTACTACAGTCTATTAATACTTTAATTAGAACTACTTGACATGTAGTCGAGAAGTTATAGTTGGTAGAATGTCTAAACTGGTAATAAAATAAAGTGTAACCCGTTTTATATGTGATATGAATCAAATCCTTCTTGACCTGGTGGACAATAAAACATTGAGAATTTGAACAGGACCTTTTATTCACCGATCTTAATCTCCATTCTCAACAGCGACCGTGAATCAAATATCGTGCACCACATGAATTCAAACATTGCCACAGAAGAAGTGTTACCACACGTTTTACTGCAGTTATATCAAACGCGCATTGGCCTGCTTCATCACAAATTGTCGTGTTTCAGTTGGTGTGCGTTTAGAATGAGAAATGTGTGTCGGGATTTTCAGCTATTAATAAATTCTGCCCTGTACATCATACCAACTATTGTTGAGGGGACTGCGGCTATAACACATCATCATTTGAACCACTTTTGATGATGCTTTTGACATTTTTGCAATAAATAAATTATAGAGAACACATTTGTCTGTTAGTTAGGTTTTTGTTTTATTTATAATTGTAGATTTTGAGAAATTATGAGTAGGTTTAGAGGTAGGAGTGGATTAGTGGATTAAAAATATAATTTTTTTAAATGATTAATCAATTATATTTTATATTCTGTAAGATGTAATAATATTTACGTTTAAATGGTCCAAGAATGTTTGCCGGGAAATGTTATGCATTGACGCCTACGTATTAAAGCTACACTATGTAACTTTTCCATCCGCTAGAGGGCACATTTTCAAAATAAATGCATAGTTTGATGACGCCAGGTTTGAGCTCAGAATCTTAGAACATTAAGTCTTCACCTCACAGCCGCTGGAAAAGAAACGGGATAGGAATCGGGCAGAAATCATGTTCCTGGATGCGGTTATTAACGTTATACTGTAACGTTAACTGTAGCATGAAGCCAAGCCTGGCTGAGTGTTGAGGAGCTGAACAAGTCTGCTGGAACGATTGTTGCACAACACTTTTATTTTGACGGGACACAGTCGTCTGCGCCATTTCCGCTTTTCTGGTCATAAGTGTGAGGTAACACAGCTCTGTTTATCATATTAGATACATTTAAGTGTGTTTGAAATGATGTTATGACTTTAAAATTTATAACACTGGCCTGGTGGTTTTTGGATATTATACTGCAAAAATCCTACATAATGCACCTTTTTTATAGAAACTTGAAGATGGGCTCTTTTGACGGAAAACCACATGACAACCAACAAAAACGCCCAAGCAACATCTAGAACATCCTAAAATTCAATGGAAAAGCCACCCAGAACTAGCCTAGAAATCTAGACGCACCCTAGCGGCAGCAAATCTAATCTGCCCGCGAGTGTCGTCTAGCAACTCTCAATATCCTTCTGAGCTGTATTGGCCTAACTCTTGCCGGGCCAATCACATTGTGTATAGAGTCAGTGGGTGGGGCCATAATGGCGACGGCCGAGTTGCGCTTGCGTGCTTCTAGTAAACACAGAAACTGGCGAACGGCGGTCTCTCGAATCAGCTTTGACCTGATCTGGAAGACTTGGAGTTTTTTCTCGGAGAAAAGAACAAAGAACGGCACTGAAGTCATTATTAAAAAGGGAAGATGTGTTCTGAGTTTTGCCGACCAGATACAGCGAATGTTTAATCTGTCAACAAGCTCTGCTTCACCTTCGTTGCTCTGGTTGGTTGTAGCGCTATCCTATCGCGTGCAGAGGGAGTTTGAAAGACAACCGTTTATCCCGCCCCTCGGATTGAGCTGTCAATGGTGAGTTTCCAGACCAAACATCTTGATGTGGGTCTGGCTTGTCAGCCTAACTCAGAACCCCTTAGCGACTGCACAACAACATAAAACACCTTAACATTGTGGTGCCAAGTTTTGCAACTTCCATCATCTTCTGAACATGTTCTACTGGTCAATTCCACATAAAGTAGGCATTTAATATAGTTTTTAAGGGAGATAATTGCCATGTGTCACTCTTTTGCGCATTCCAGTCGAGTCTTTCTACGCTCAAGTGTTATTCTATATAACATTTTTTTTCATATTAGCTGGTTTATTACCACACATTTACATGGATTAATCCCTTAACTGCCATTTAGTCTGAAGTAAATCATAACACAGATGTCAATATAACCAAATTGCTTTGCTCTTGAGAGGAGGAGAGAGGTAATAATCGCTGGCAGTGTGCGAGGCAATAGCAATAATGGCTTTATTCAGATGTTGTAATCTCAGTAGATTTGTGAAGTTTAGCCACGGCATTTTCCAGCATGCAACGGCTAACTCGCACAATTATCACAATCTTTCATCTCATCTCTCAGCATGACGCAGGTCTACTGCAAAAAAAAAAAAAAAACTTGTTTTCTTTGGTATTTTCACTGTTGTTCCTGAGGGCTACAGATTGCTTGAAATTCAATTTGTGCCACAGATATACACAGGCTGCCAGTGGCTGAGATGGGTGTTTCCCCTCTGCATTCTGGGATATGGAAACCTCTGACTAGCCTTAAGTACTGCTAGCACTCACCCCTGTCAAAAAGAATGAAATGCATGCTGGGAAAAAAGACTTATGTGCGTTCTCTCCGCACAGTGATATGTCACTCTTGTTTATCTCTCATTCTGACGTGTTTCTCTCGCTGTGTCATTCTCTGTCCACTCAGAGTGACGTTAATACTCATTCGGTTAATGAACATTTTGAGAGGATCACTTTTTAACACTTACATTCGGCTTGATGTATTATTTATCATGAAATACAACGACCGATCCTTATTAGAAGAAATGAACTGACTCAAATGCAAAAGTGCCAGTCTTTCTGAAATGTTGTCAACACAACACAACAAAAGCAAGGCCACATATGGGTCACATTTAGACAAGCATCACATTCAAGACTGGGAATATTCAATACCGTGTGTGTTTGTGTGTGTGTTTGTGTGTGTGTGTGTGTGTGTGTGTGTGTGTGTGTGTGTGTGTGTGTGTGTGTGTGTGTGTGTGTGTGTGTGTGTGTACACCTTGTACTTTATGAGTCATACAGCAAAGAGTAATCATGACTACATAACAGGGTGTTTTACCTTGAGTCTTGCTAATACACTTGTGCTGAAATGAAATTGAATCTAATATCTTGAAAATATATATTTTCAGCTTGATTATACTGTGGAGCAACATATGGAGCTGGACAGGAAATGAAATCACACTTATTTCTTAGGGAATAGACACGTCCACTGTATCATAACTCGTTTTTCAGCCTGCGATCATTGAAATCGGTAAGCAAAGGCTCTTTCCAAAATATCAATCAGAACTATACTGTATATCTTAAATGCAGTGGGATATTATGAAATAATGTCACAAAACCTATCAATAGCATATTTTACCCAGAAAATAAAGTTGTTGTTTTTTCACTGAGATGGATGGAAAACATATATATTTTAAAAATATTTATAAATAATTGCTAATGACAATAACGGGAATAAAAATATTGTAATTCTACTAATTGTAAAGTACTAATTTAATGAATTGTCTCTTTGATTTATTTAGCCTGTTTTATTTTTAGTTTAGGGTGAAATGTAACTTGGAGGTTAATTAAAAAAAATGCAAGACTATTAAAGATATGTCATAATTAATTAAAATACAAGTTTTACACTAGCTATTATTGGTACATTGCAATGGCACCAACTTTATTTTTCTAAGTTAATAAAAATACAAATAAAAAGCTACAGGATATGTTTGTGTGTGTGTGTGTGTGTGTGTGTGTGTGTGTGTGTGTGTGTGTGTGTGTGTGTGTGTGTGTGTGTGTGTGTGTGTGTGTGTGTGTGTGTGTGTGTGTGTGTGTGTGTGTGTGTGTGTGTGTGTGTGTGTGTGTGTGTGTGTGTGTGTTTTAAGAAATGTTTCCAGTGTACCAAATAACACGCTGAGATTTGAATGAGGTAAAAGAGGCTTTCTTGTTTCTGAGCCACTAAGCGTCCCCTGTAAGAAATGTTTTGCCTATAAAATCTGATACATTAGTGACTTTCTGGATAAAAAGCAAGCATCAAGCTAATGCTCTGATATTCACACACCTTTCATAATTACTAGAAGACGACCACTGTCCAGCTAACAGAGCAGTCAAAACAACAACAACAAAAAACACTGCACTCGTTATAGCACAGCATCCTGGGAAAGAAATGTACTTTTGACCTTTGCACCAATAGTGCTTTATACTACTTTGATACTACTTAATGCTACTTTCACATTTTGAGTTGAAAAGTCACCAGCAAGTTCTGAACAATATGAACTTATAAGTGGCTATCTGCTGTGATGGAGGAATAGCTGAACAGATTCAATCCTTTTAATTATATCGTAGGGCTGGGTATTGACAAAAATGTCACAATTTGATTCGATTTCGATTCACAAGCTTGCAATACGATTTGTTTCAATATTGATTATTATAGATATATCATACATGCACTCTAAAAAATGCTGGGTTAAAAACAATCCAAGTTGGGTTGAAGATGGACAAGCCCAGCGACTGGGTTGTTTTAACCAAGCAATTGGGTTGTTTTCAATTTTTTGTTTTTGAATTTCGTGATAAAATAAATGTAATTTGAAATCTGAGACTTTGACTTTTCAATAGAAACAAAGCATAGAGATTATTGTAATTTATTGGATGGAAGACACGCTACAATGTCCCGTTCATTCATCATCTATATGAACAATCGATTTTTGGGATTTAAGAATCAATATTGGTTCATAAAAATGAGAATCGATTAAAATCAAGAAATCACAATTTTTTACCCAGCCCTAATTATAACGGTATAGTGAAGGAAGATTACAGACTAATTACCAACACTAGAGTTTCAGCAAATCGATTCTTTTGAACTGATTAATTAAATTACAACAACAACAGGATTGGTCAGTAAGAAATAAGAAACAACAATAAGATTAAGACACCTGTATCTAATTTTATCCAATTATCTTCATATTACTTATACAATTTCTCGCTCGAAAGGCCATGCTTGTTCCCTACAGAAACCCCGCTGAAGCCGCCATTATTCATAGGTTAATTAGTGAATTTCAGAGAGAAAAAGAAAGTCGAATTCAAGTAGAGCTGAAGGAATGGACTGGGTAAGATGGCTATAAAATAATCAACCAGAAATAAACATTCATAATAAAAATGCAGGTAGGCGTAGCACTTTATTTTACAGTCCTGTTCCCCAGTGCGTATAGTATTTACACTAACTGGGTGATAACTAGGTACTAACCTTCAATCCCAAAACCTAACCTTAATATGTACTGTAAAAAACTTATTTAGAAAAAAAGTTACCTGGTTGCCTGAACATTTTGAGTTCATTGGAATTAAAATTTTGAGTTAATACAATGAACATTTTTGAGATTCGACAACCTTTATTAAAATATTATTAAAAGATTTTGTAAGCATATTGGGTAATTGTGTGTGTTTTATTTCTGATGATGCAGTGAAACATGCCAAATAGTGCTATTTTCTAGCCTGACGTGGTCATACTCAGTTCTAGTCAGAATATGAGTCTGATCTGCTCCATTGGGCTGTGATTATGAGGCGTGTTTCAACCGAACCAGGAAAGACCTCGATTGGATAGACCTACAACCAATCAGAGCAACGAAGCGACGCATTGTCAAATGTCAACAGAGCTCAACTGCACTGTGTTGCCAAGTCTGCGTTTTTTTCCGCGGGTTTAAGCGACTATTATGTGATATATATAGACCCATGAGTGTGAATTTTATCAGGCAACCATGCCAAAATAACACACATTTTAACCTCCAAATGCCATTTTTCCCCGGAGAACCCCCCGAGAAGCTATTGTTTAGGGCTAGTAGTTGGCGGGTTTTGTTGTAAAAACTTGGCAACCCTGTCTGCAAACACACTGGAATAAACGATCTTTCTTTGTTGTAAAAAAATAAAAGAATTGAATGATACACAGAGTACTTACCCAACATGATCATCATTTCTGAGAGAAATTGTGAAGGTGAATGCAGATACAAACAAGCTCTCAGTTTAGGATTCGATCAATATAATCCAAGCCCCTTTGATGACGTGATGATTACGTTACTGTGGATCATCTGTCCGTCATCATCTAAAGCCCGCCCTGGTGATTTCATTGGTCCGAACAGTTTCTGTTCAGAGATCACTCCTCTATGCAGCGAGGCCCAGAACTGCTCAACCTAAACATTTTGTGGGCGGGGCTAATTTCGGCTGGCATCCAGGCTAGTTATTTTCATGATTTATCACATTTTGTATGTGGTTCAGATACAATAATATTTTGAGTTTCTATTTATTAAACAAATTTCCTTCATTGTATCAACTTACATTTTTAATTTCAATAAACTCAAAATTTTAAGGCAACCAGGTTACTTACTTTTTTAAGTTAAACCAACAAAAACCAACAAAAATGTTTTACAGTGTGTAGTTACCTTATATTAACTGTTACATTATATGTAGTTACCAATATTTTTAAGTGCACCTACTGTAAAATAAAGTGCAACTAAAATTCAGTTAAAGTCAATATGAAAACAGAAATGACCACATCTCTTTTTTTTATTTTGGATGCATTTAATCGCGATTAATCGATTTTACAGCACTATTTTCTGTATACATGTTGCTGGTCATAATGTGAACAATTCATCGGTGGACATAATTCTAAAGAAAATGATTTTTTTTTGTGTTGGCCATAACTGTACAATAACATAAACTCTCTCTCTCTCTCTCTCTCTCTCTCTCTCTCTCTCTCTCTCTCTCTCTCTCTCTCTCTCTCTCTCTCTCTCTCTCTCTCTCTCTCTCTCTCTCTCTCTCTCTCTCTCTCTTTTACGTTTCATTTACATCATTTACAGACAAAGTATTTTGAAATTGTTTACTTTATTATTTGTGATGTAGCTGCCGATCTATCAACGAAAAAAAAAAACTTCATTATACTGTGCCTCGTTTACAAAACAATCTGCAGTCAAATTCTCTGAACAAACATATAATCTCGTTTGGGACACTGTTAAAATAAACCTGACACTGGTATCCTTCTGAAGACTGTACAGAGATTAAAACAAGCTGTTACAAGCCACATAAAAGTGAATCGTTCCGTTACGCTTCTATTTACTCCTCCATTCTGTCTTGTTGTCGGCACACTTAAGCATGAAGTAAAATAAGTGCGCTTCTGTGTACTGTATCCAGTGTAGACAGCATATAATCTTTTCTTTTTGCATTTGACGCAACACTTGCATCCACATAAGCGACCGAAAGCCAGCGGGAGGGGCTTATGGTGTGATGATGTAAAACTATTGGTCGACGTCTTGCTCTGGAGGCGAGCATATGTAAATTAACATGCCAGTATGATGTCACAAATCCTGCAATATCCAAACGAGCTGTTTTTGGAGCTCGGGATTCAAAGCTTTGTTTATAATGAGGAGGAGCTCTAAAATTTGCAGGATGTTTTAATGGTTCAACGACCTCTTATGTGTTGAAAGATTAAGGCAATTTTGATTTCTTAGGTCATGACCCCTTTAAAAAATGATTGTGCGTTTATGCTATTGTACAGTTGTAGTCAACACAAAGGCTGCATTCATAACTCATTTCACGTTGGCAATGAGACCTTTTCTTTGGATTATATCACAAATGAATCCATCACATTTTGACCGGGAACATGTATAAAGAAAGTAAATACGGTCAGTTGGGTTTTCATGTTGACTCAAACTGAATTATAGCTTGAACTACAACTGGTTTGTAATGCTAGCAATAAGTCAATGTGCCATACTGCTATGAGTTTGCCATTTCCAGTAGGGTGCTATTCATTTTTCAAGAGCTTAAAAAAATGCCCTGGTATTGAATGTTTGGAATGCGGTTACACTGGAGAGTTATTTGTTTTCAACAGGCGAAATTATCTCAAAGGGTAAAATGTTTGTGGTGGCTGTTCATTTTTGTCTAGCAAAGGCATTTTCGGTGCTATTTGTCTTCATTTACATTTCTTGCCAAATACTTCATGGCAGAGCTACCATTCATATCAGAAAAATAAAAATGGTTGCCCTTCAGCTGTCCACCCACAAATCCTTGCACAGGATGTTTTTTGCTTTTATTGTTTTCTTTTGTTTCGTTTTAATTGTTTTTATGTTATTCGATATTCACTCTTAAAATATAAAATAGCTTTTTCAGTCTGATGTTTCCAAAAACAAAATAAATGTGTGCCATATTTGAGATAGGGGTCACACATGGACACTGAATAGCAAATGTTTTAGTGGTGGAATACATTAGTCCTGGCTTTACTGCAGTTGACATAAGTTTATGTGCCTTTCAAAGAAAATAACAAATGGGGTTTATTGCTCAATAAAAAGAAATACAACCTTAATATCACTCAGGTTGGGAATAAAGTATTAGTCGAGCAAGGTTTGCTAGGCACTATTCTTTGGAAATCTGTATTGGGACAACACATTTTGTGTGAAGCCTTGTACAAAAAGAATTGCAAATAGTTACCCATTGGGGAGATGAGTGTTTCTTATCAGGTGAGCACTTAGATGTAGGAACCACCCAGCAAAAACAACTCCAAACTAGCCATGATGCTTCCCACATCTAGCAAAACATTGTGCTATTCAGGCTTTAATTAAAGAGACAGAGTTGACTGCATAATATGTTTTTTAACCATCCAATTAATCGCATTTTAGTCAGTTGGTAACAGAGTGTTAAGTTATAAGATCAGATATACTGCTCTTTCCTCTTACAAGTGTTGCACTAAAGGAGGCCAGAAATAGATTTGAGCGAGTTAACGGCATTAGCGTGAGACTGTTTCACATATGACAACTCGTGCTGATTGCATATTTTACAGGGTTTTCAGAAACTTTTTGCAAATAAGTTCTTACTAATTGGCTACAAAAAAGTTGATTTTCTCCTTCTGCTTGCTGACAGGGACTTCGTCAGGACAATTAGTCACCCAACTGCCCTTGACTGAAAAGTCAGTACTGGATGGCTATAACGCAGTGACACGTTTTTTTTCCCCCGTCAGGAAACTTATGAAATTGTGCCTGAAATGTTTCATTTACATGCTCATATATGCAATATTTCATATCCAATAACAAACGCTACTTCTCACCAACTCATAAACATTCACAACCCAAAGCCACACTCTAAAAAAAATGCTGGGTTAAAAACAACCCAAGTTGGGTTGAAAATGGACAAACACAGAAATTGGGTTGTTTGAACCCAGTGAATGGACCCATTCAAACAACCCAATTTCTGGGTTTGTTCATTTTCAGCGCAACTTGGGTTGTTTTTAACCCAGCATTTTTGGGGAAAGTAACTTTTAAAAGTAATGCCTTACAATAATGCATTACTGACTAAAACAGTAACTAAAATTAATGTGTAAAGTAATGTGTTATGTTACTTTTGTGTTACTTTTCTTACCTAGGCTTGTTTTTTTTTTTTATTTACAAAGTTCTATTTATGTAAAGGCTAAATGTAAAGACTGTTTCCCCAAAAGGGAACTGAATAAGCCTCAGGCTGAAGGCAAACTTACGCCTGTACAGGAGAGGGCGCAACTCAAACAAACCTTTCAGATGTGCTGCCATTTTGGATCACAGAAAAATATGCATAAGCAATTCCAACACTATCTCATGGCCAATTCTTACGTATTTTACAAGGTGGCTAATTTGTACGAAATTGTACGATTCGTCTAAACCCCATTGACGGGTAGGTTTAGGGGCAGGGATAGGGATAGGGGTAGGTCATTAATACAAATTCATATAAATTAGCCACCTTGTAAAATATGACCGAATTGCAATTTGTATACTATCCGTCCTAAATAGCAGGTCTGGTAAAAAAAAAAAAAAAAAGATTTCCTGATTTTAATCGATTCTTAAATCCCAAGAATCGATTAGTCATTCTGTTATCAGATGAATAAATGGATCGCAAACTTTTGTTACTATTGATATATATAGTCTCAGATTTCAAATTGCATCTTTTTCATCACGCAATTTATAAACATAAATACCGTGAGATCGCTCAGGCGCAGCCCAGCTCAAAGGAAGCGGCCGCGCACATGCACTGATCTTCTCTTCCGTCTTAACACCAGTTACTGCGCAAAATAAACATGATGAGAGTCTGAAAGTGTTAAAGATACAGGACAGCTTACGGAAATCTGTATCACGTCACATAATCGCTCAATCAGTGTTTCAACCGCGGAAAGACGTCAGTAAAACAGCTTGTGAACAATGTCATGTAACGTCACATTACCTCAGAAAAACCATAACCAGTGTCCATAAACTCGTTAGTCCGCTGGAAAAAATTACTTCAGAGGGGAGCATTTTGCTAAATAAAGGCACCATATTACATTTTAATTATATTTTTGGACTCTTGGTTCTTCAATATTTCATGAGTTTCTTTGACAGCCACGACTGAAATGTTTATATTTAAAAAAACGAATTGGAGTACAAATATGATTATGTAATTGTAAAGGTAATAACTTTTTTATTATAAAAGAAAAAGAAAAACACAACTGGGTGTAATTTAAGTTTTCTTTACAAATCAGTTAATTTTTACCATGTATATTATAGTAGGCTAATGTAGCCTGACCTCTGATGGCTAATACTGCCCTTGTAAAGTTGTACAAGGATTTGAACAACTACAAACTACAAAAAAGTGTTCAAAAAATACAAAAATGGCAGGTTTAGATAAAGGATTTTGAGTGAATAATCAGTGTCTAACCTGACAAAAAGATATTTATTCAATGTTATGCACATTATAGTTAATCTGCAACCGCATTGTGAACTTTTGTAATGATACGTTTGTCCATTAACTTTTAAATTCATCATTATATTCAAATTGCAAACACATGAGGAGAGTCTCCGCACGAAAGACCCACGGATGGCAGATCAACGGGCTACTACATTTCTCTACGATACGGTAGGAAATGAAATGAAATTGAATGTGGAGGATTTAACTTTGACAAGATGATTGACCTGGCAGTTTAAAACGGTGACAGGATGTGTGTGACTAAGCGACAGAGCTATCGTTTAAAGATGACGAAGTATGTGCCAAAGCTTGCCCACTCCTCTGTTAAACCCTTAAAAGTATGTACTCTCACAAAAAGAGTACTTTAAGGCATAGTATAAGTAGGCAAATTGGGACGCAGCATCTTACTTCAGCAATATATTTTTTGTGTGTGTGTTTTTATTGCAATATTAACAAACAAAACAAGTCAAAACATACAAGAAATATAAAAACTAAAAAAAACTAAAGGAAAGTATGGTTCAATAGTAAACAGAAGAAATATATATAAGAAACTTAATTACATTTATTGAACAATAATCCTAAAAAATAGAGAAGAGAGAAGAAGAGAAAAAAGGAGAAAGAATGTGGCACAAAAAATAAAGAAACCAACATATTAAGGAATAATATTAAACATTACACACATTATGGATGTTTTCATTGCTTTCTTGTTAACGGAAGTTGAAACTGTGTTTAAATACATCTTCAAATGTTTGAGAAAGTTAAATAATAAAAACATGACATGATTTTGGTGAGTTTATAATGTAATAATTTTACATTATGACCTCAATATGTTATTTCATAGTGAGAAAATTATTACATTATGAACATTTTATTACAATAATAATTACATAATTGTTATTACATTATGTGTAGTTTTTATGTACATGGTGTGTCAGTCAATAAATGGGAAAGTAACTTGTGTTAATTATTGGAAAAAGTGACTCAGTTACTTAGTAATAATTCATTGTAAATTTTACAATTGTTACTTTACTAGTTGCTTGAAAATAACTTTTAAGGTGTTATCCCCAACACTGGCAAAACCCATAGCATTTTTCAACTCATCTTCAAAAATCTGTGATATACAGCAAACATGTCACAGATCCAGCCAACATTAATCCTCATTTCCATTTGCACAATAAAAATTATTATACACTACAGCTGTTTCTTTATTCATACAGTACCTAAGGAAAGAATCTCCCAGCCTACTCAATTATTCCTTATACTGCAATGACACTGAATACTTAATGAAAGTTATCGTTTTTACTTTGCCCATTGTTCATTGTCCCTGTATACCTACTGAGAACGAAAAAGACCATATATATATATTGAGTCTACTGAATATGCTATTCATACAGCACAACACTAGGAAAATTCAATTAAGGAATATGATAATGGCAGCAGCTCTGAGCCAAAATGATTGAGTTCTGCTAGTAGGACGTACCGAAGTTCATTCCCTGAGGTTACGTTCTCCACATATTTGTCCTGAAACTTTTCCGTGGTTGACTGTCATCTCTCTAACAAATGTGTCGTGTTAGTGAGTACAGTGTTTGAATTAGGAAATGCCCGCAGATTTTACCTGAAGGCAAGAAAACATCTGCTCTGTCAAACGAGAGAGGGGAACTATATAATGGGGATGAGGAATTATATCTGAAATCTAGTTGCTCTGATGTGATATATTGCACAGGAGAATTGTGGGAAATGCTCATTATAGCTCAGTGTAAAATAGTCATTGGTAAATGATCACAATAAGAAAGAAAGAAAGAAAGAAAGAAAGAAAGAAAGAAAGAAAGAAAGAAAGAAAGAAAGAAAGAAAGAAAGAAAGAAAGAAAGAAAGAAAGAAAGAGCACTCAATATACACAATAGTAATCTAAATGTGACATTTGTGATTAAAATAGTGTTGAGAGGTCTAAAAGAGTTATTAGTGCATTATTAATAATAATTACTTATAACAGACCCTTTAAATGTTATATCAAGATAGCTCTGCATATAGCTCATAAGACATGTAAAACAAAAATACGGATTAGTTAAAAAACCTAAGCCCGAGTCCCATTATAAAATTTGCACAGTTTAAATGATTCTTTAGTATGAGTGAGATTTTTAAAAAGAGCAATATTGTGTCCTGTTCTGCACAATTACCTAAAATCTGTATCACAGTTTAGTTAAGGTCCATGTATTATTGTTAACTAACTATTAAGCATTTTTCCTCAATAAACTAGTTACACTGTAAAACAAAATTCAGGTCTCCAATTGAAAATTTTCTAGTGACTGATCACATCTAAATTTTTATTTGGCCAAACTGAATTTCTTTGAAGTAAATTGCTAGCCTGGATGCCACCCGAACGTAGCCCTACCCACAACATTTGAGCTCGGACAGTTCGGTCTGGACTTGATCTATAGAGGGAAAAAATGCCATTTGGGGGTTAAAATGTGTGTTATTTTTGCACGGTTGCGTGCTAAAATTGGCCTTCATGTGTATATATATCACATAATTGAGGTCGCTGCAACCCGCCGACATGGAAAACAACCCACGGAAAAAAAACGCAGACTTTGCAACAGAGTGCAGTTGAGTTCTGTTGACATTTGACAGCTAACGTTATGCGTCGCTCCGTTGCTCTGACTGGTTGTAGGTCTATCCAATCGAGGTCTTTCCTGGTTTGGTTGAAACACGCCCCATAATCACAGCCCAATGGAGCAGATCAGACTCATATTCTGACTACAATTGAGTATGACCACGTCAGGCTATTGAATTGCATCAATTCACAGAAATTCAGTTTGGTCAACTGAAAAATTAAGTAAGGTAGTTTTTGTAGCGTTTAGTAATTGGGTAAGATTAAGGGACGTAGAATATGGTCATGCAGAATAAGGCATTAATATGTGCTTTATAAGTATACCACCAATATCCTAATAATATGCAAGCATAAGCAACTAGTTAGTGAGAACTGGACCCTAAACTAAAGTGTTACCGTGTTGTTCACACTTTAGTTTAGGGTCCAATTCTCACTATTAACTATACGAATTGTGCCTTTATAAACTCATAATTACTGTTTATTAAAAGCTAGTAATGTAGTTGTAAATTTTGGGTATTGGGTAGGATAGGACATTGAAAACAGTCATGCAGAATAAGGCATTAACATGTACTTTATAAGTACTAATAAACAGCCAATATCCTAGTAATATGCATGATAATAAGCAACTTAATAGTGAGAAATGAGCCATATAAAGTTGTTACTGCATTTTTTTAAAATTGGTAACAATACCATAGTTTGGCTATACAGCGAGTAAAATGTAAATGAGTTTACTTATCTGATAATAATTTGAAGGGTTAAATCTCCGCCAATATACCAGATTGAGATGTGTTTAAAATGTGATTACTGCTCATTGTGTATTTGTATGAAGTGAGTTTCATTCAGTCCATTCAGTCACTCACAATATCTCTGCTAAAGTGTTTCAGGTAACAAACATGACCCCATGTATCACCTAAAAATATGCCAGCTGAAAGAAAAAAACACCTACACACACATCCAGCCAACATGAGCTGATGGTCTCATAGCTGGGCCAAGCTGTTGTTTAGCTGACTTAGACAGAGGGCAAGTCGGTTCTCTAGCCTGACCAGCTTAAAAGTGCCGAAAATCCCTTTCAAACCAGCCAGCACATCAGCCTGGCCAAGTGTAGAGAGTATTTTAATCCTTTTCCCCCTAATGATGCCAAAGCAACACAGTTGACGCTTAATATTGAAAAGCATGAGCTGGTGACCCAACATCACAAACAATCATAAGTGGGAAACGTGTTTCACAAGCAAGTGTCCTTCATTTTTCCAGGGTTAATCAAAAACCATGAAAGTTTAACAAATAAAACTGGCGTGAAACGCATATGAAACATCTCTGGGACATCAACAATGGACATCTGTTCGTCTCTGCGCCCCAAACCCCTCACTCACACAGCCTCTACACACACGCGCTTTCGGAAACACTCGTTTAGATCAGAATGTAAGGGTATGTCAACAGCGAGAACTGCTTAGTTTTGATTTGCACTTACGCTGCTGTTTTGGCCGGACCAGTGCACCATGGCTTGGTTGTGAGCGGAATCCCCTGTCAGTGCAAAGGTAGAGCTGGTAAGTTTCAGCTCCTCCTGTCGAGATGCTGCCGTTCTCCGCTCGTCCCTGTTCCACCTCAGCTCGGAGCGGGGGACTCTGCGCGCAGCTCGCGCGGTGATGTTGCCAAAAGCCGGCGGCGAGCGCGCACCTGGGGGCGAGCCGGGTCCCTGGCTGCTTCTACGCACTCGGTGATGGTGATCTCCAGGGACTGAGCCCCGAGAACCTGCCCGTTTGAGATCATAAACTTTGCCATTCCTGCGCATCGACTTCCATTTATCACCGGGTGGCGTTTTCTCTGAGCGAAGCCTGTCCGTATTCCTTTTACGCACAGAGTGAGCGTGTTCGCCGTTGTCGGTTGCTCCGCAGTCGGGCTGAGCAGTTTCAGCACCAGCCGAATTAAACAGCGCCGTTGACCCGTCTCCATTTTTTCCACTAACTTTACCAGAGTCGAGACCACTGTCCATCCTCACCAATAATTCCCGACCGCTCCACTTATCCAGCAGGTGACATGACCTGCAAGTTATCACTGTTTCGGTCACCGGAACCCAAGCGAACAAAACCAAAAGCAAGGTGCAGAAAGCACTGACATTAACCCGGCAATATCTGATCTCCCTCTCCATCGCTGATAACAACAGGATACAGTGTCCTTTCCCCCTTTTTAGCGTCAGTTATTGATGAAAACAAGTCCTCGTACAAGTTGCAGCGCGGCGAGGCAGCCACAGTTGAGATGTTGTGGAAAAGTGCGATTCAGCGAAGCGCTCCAACTTGAAGGATTTGATCAAATGAAGCTCTCCACGCACTGAGGGGAGGAGCTCGGGGGATTACAGAGGAGAGCAAGAGCATAAAGACACGATTCTTTCCAGAGCCACAACATTCATATTCACCCAGACATTTTCCAACAATGCATTCCGCAATCAAATATAACAAGGGCGCAGTTTGAGTGATTTTGTTCGTCGCATTGGTTCTCGGGGACGGAACTTTCAGACGAACAGAAACCGAATTTCACTCAGAGCTTGAGTCAATTTTATCCCGGGTAATTCGCATACTAATAGCCCGAGAGACAAGTATGACGTTTGTCGGAATGTGAGAGTTATTAGCTGTGCTGCTAATAGCAGTGCGCTAATTGAATGACTTCTTAAATTAATTTCTGTCAGCATGTCCTTGCAGTCTCGGAACATATTTTTTTTTTGTAACGTCCTAAACCATTTTAATGATATATGGTAGGCTACTTGTGCCATACATGTGATATCGTTATAAATAATTACTTAAAACGTTTCACGTATGTTGCTATACGAAAGCTCTATTCTTTATCGTCTAGCTGACGAACTTGTAAAACTGTGATGGTTAATGAAACGAGAGGTATTATAAAACTATTGTTTTATATGACTCCCTAAACGGCCAATAATTAGAAACGGATATCAAGGATTTAGCTACCGAAGAACTTCATTCCAAGATTAATTTGATGTTCTCGCACGTCTCGGGACAAATTCACATTCTTCACAGCATCCTTTGGATCGATGAGCGAATTGCAAATGGATCTGATGCGCATCAATCAGGTTTTTGTCTAGAGCTGTGCCCCAATTTCAAGACAACAAACTTAACAAATGAACTATTACCAACTCCAATGCAGAATTACATAGCCTACACATTACATATAGGCTCAATGGTTGTTATACTGTACAAACCGTATTTTCTGTCCCCCTACACTGCCCCTGCCCCCATGACAGGAAACATTCTGCGTTTTTACTTTCTCAAAAAAAAAAAAAACATCTATATGATATATTATAAGCATTTTGTAAAGTGGGGACATGGGTAATGTCCTCATATTTTACCCTCTCCTTGTATGTCATACCCATGTCATTATATATATTTGTGTCCTCATATTTCACGAAAAAAGCCCCCCCCCCCCCCCCATACACACACACACACACACACACACACACACATGTTGGTCTATGTGGTTTACAGAGACTCTCTATAGGCGTAATGGTTTTTATACCGTACAAACCGTATTTTCTATCCCCTTACACTGCCCCTGCCCCTAAACCTACCCATCACAGGAACCATTCTGCATTTTTACTTTCTCAAAAAAACATCATTTAGTATGTTTTTAAGGCCATTTGAATTATGAGGACATTTGATATGTCCTCATAAACCACATTTGTAATACCAGTGTAATACCCATGTAGTTATACAAATTTGTGTCTAAACCACATAAACAGGCTCACACACACACACACACACACACACACACACACACACACACGCACACGCACAAACACACACACACACACACACACACACACACACACACACACACACACACACACACACACACACACACACACACACAATAAATTAAAAACATAGCGAGAAAAAAACAGTACAGGACACAATTCTACACCATTGCAGAATGCATTAAATAGGTTATGCTGAATGCAATCCATACCAGATCTGCAGATGCCATATACATTTTAATGCCTCAGGCTCAGAGAGAGACTCTCAATCTCAGTATCTCTGCTTAGAGAGAGAACTACAGCTGCCCTGTTGCATCAAACATTAGTATGGTTAAACATGCCTTTAAAAAGGTCATTATACAGATTAATTCACCAGCCTACATTACACATTTCCCTTCCATTATTAGGAAGAAAGTTTTTTTTTTATGGTACACATACATAATAGAGATCATTACAGCAGTTTCCCACCCTCACACCTTAGAAATAAATGTAGTGCTCACTTTAAAGAAAATCTTTATTTATATAGCAAATGTCATTTCCAAGAGAAGCTGTGCGGTTATCTGTCTCGCTCCCATGCTGATCTATTCTTACTAGAGTCCCTAAGGAAAAAGTTGAGTCTAAAAATAATACAATACAAATTATTATTATTATTATTATCTTTTTTTCATAAATTAATGCTCAAGGTTTGTTTTAGTTAAAAGTCATGTAAATATAATGACAGCAAAGGCTATCTAAAGGTGATAGAGACAATTATCAATTTTAAAATAGCGATTTTAAAAACATATTCAAAATAACCACATTATTATTATCCCTTTAGTAAATAAATCTTTGAAGCTCCAGTTTTACTAGACAGGCATAATTCACAAATGAATCTCAGATTGTGATTTGAGCAGTCAGTGTGCATTTACTTTAAAGTCACCATGAAATCAAAAATGACAATTAATATTTTTTTATGGCTATAATTGAGTTGCTCGCTCTCTCTCTCTCTCTCTCTCTCTCTCTCTCTCTCTCTCTCTCTCTCTCTCTCTCTCTGTACACACACACACACACACACACACGTTTGTTTTTGGGAAATGTGGGGACATTCACATAATGGTTTTCTACACTGCCCCTGTCCCTAAACCTACCCATAACAGAAAACATTCTGCATTTTTACTTTCTCATTCTGCATGATTTATAAGCCTTTTGAAAAGAAAGTGGGGACATGTAGAATATCTTCATATTTCACTCTCTCTTTGTAATGTCCTGTCATACCCATGTCATTATACACATTTGTGTCCTGCTATTTCAAGGAAACAACCACACACACACACACACACACACACACACACACACACACACACACACACACACACACACACACACACACACACACACACACACACACACGTGTTAACTGGTTTGAGGGCAGGATCAACATGTCACTCACATGAGATCCACCAATAGCAAACCAGAGCCATCCAATCAATTTCCGATGGACAAAATCAAGTCCCGCCCTACATTTTTCACAATAGGGAAGAAAATACTGTCTAAACTTAGCTTATGCTGACTTTAAACATGCTTTGCACCAAATCTATTTTCCCTCACAAATAAGTCAATTAACCTTTAATTATATAGAGCTTTTTTGAATACAGATTGCAGCTTTACAGTGATAATAGGAAATTAATTCAACAAAGGTTGTCTTCTCTGTACAGCAGCTCTAGTCCAACTTAAGTAAGTTTTTGATTGATTTGTTACTGTTGTAAAAATCATTAGTTATTAATAATGGCACATGTGTATTATGGGTGTGTCTCAGTCAGCTCCTTAGTTCAGTAGTTAGGGCATCGACCAAGGAGTCGACCATTTTAAGGGCTGTCTCAATCACAGAACCCTTCCAGTACACTGAAATGTTTCCTCCCTAAAGTCCCACAATGCACTGCCAAACTCAGAGTGCATCAATGCTCACTATGCATCCTTAACAGACGTTCTAAAGAGCAAACTTAAAGGGGTGATGAATTAAGAAATCAACTTTTCTTTGAGCTTTTGATATATAAAAGGTCATGGTAATATAAGATTATCCTCTAAGTTTCAGAGCTGAAAACGTCCTTGTTAGTCAAAGAAAAGCTTTTATAGACACCAGGCCCAGAAAACGATCGTGTGCTTCATCCTGATGTCATCTAGTGGAGAAACACCGCCTCCACAGAATAATAAGCACGTGTAATTGTCACGGTTCATGGATTCCCTGTCTCACTCTTGGGTGCGTGTTGAATGTAGGTGAGGGCGGAGCCTGGGATTGGCTCATCACGCACCGGTGGCTGATCACCTGCACCAGCTGCAACTCATCACCTTCACCCTATTTAGTCTCTCTGTTTCTCTCTTGTCTTTGTCAGAGCGTTGTTGGATGTTTCCCCTTGTGTCTCCGTGTTGGTTGTCGTTTCCCCCTTCCGTGAAACGCTGGATCCCTTCCCGGATTACCTCAACCGCGCTCCCGAGTCACTGCTGCTCACAGCCTGCCCGTGTCGCCAACAGAGTCTCTCTCACTGCTCCGTCTTATCCGGACTTCTTCTGTGTTCTGAGTTTTGGCTTCTGTGACACTTCTGTCAATAAACTAGTTACTTGCAATTGAATCCTGCCTCTGTGAATCCGTTACAGAACGCTCTGACCAACCATGGATTCAGCAAGTATCAACGCCCTACTGACCAGCAGCAACGAGAGACTGGACCAGCAGGAGGCGAACTTAACTGCCACAGGACAGGCAGTACACACCTTGGTGGCACGGGTGGCCGAGCTGACCCAACAGATGCAACAACTCGTCGGTCCCACTGTGCCCGACCCACCGCCGATTCCCCACACACCATCTACATCGCGGCAACCGGAACCACGTCTGCCTACCCCTGAGAGTTATGCCGGTGAGAGCAATTATTGCAGAGCCTTCCTTACCAAGTGTTCCTTGTTTTTCGCTCTTCAACCGCAGACTTTCAACACAGAAAGATCCAAGGTGGCATTCATCCTCACCCTGCTCTCCGGACGAGCCGCACTTTGGGGAACGGCGGTGTGGGAGAATCAACATCCTTGCTGCTCCTCGTTCCAGACGCTGGCGGCAGAGATGAGAAGGGTGTTTGACCGAGCGGTGACCGGAAGAGAAGCGGCACGTCAACTCGCAGAGCTCCGTCAAGGTAACCGCTCGGTCTCGGACTATTCCATCGAGTTCCGCACCCTGGCCGCCGAGTGCAAGTGGAACGAGGAGGCACAGTGGGACATGTTCCTGCATGGGCTGGCTGACCGCATCCAGAAGGAGATATTCACCATCGACCTTCCGGAGAAGATTGACGGTCTCATTGATCTTGCGTTGAGGGTGGACGCTCGTCTGAGTCGGCTGAGGTCCAGGATGGAGCCTCAGCATGGGAGTGTCGAATGCCCTCAGGCCAGCGCTACGGATGCGGTCAGCTACACCTTCGACCCGGAGCCCATGCAGGTGGGTCGAGCTCGGCTCTCCCGGGAGGAGAAGGCAAGACGGAGATCCCGTGGTCTTTGCCTGTACTGCGGCGGGAACGGACACCTGCTAGACTCCTGCCCGGTAAAAGACCACGCCCGGCGGTAAAAGGAAGGCTACTGTCGGGCGGGATCTCCGTGGAAAAGACCTCATCCTCCACTCTCCTCCCGGTGAGATTGCTGTGGGCAGCTCAGGATTTTTCCAGCCTCGCCCTCCTCGACTCGGGAGCGGAAGGTAACTTCATTGACTCTGCCCTTGCTCACAAACTTAACATACCCACCATTGCACTCAAGAACACCATTTCTGTCAACGCACTCAACGGACAAGTTCTCCCTGACATTTCATTCACCACTGAACCACTTACACTGATCACTTCCGGCAACCACACAGAACGCATTTCATTTTTCATCCTGGACTCCCCTTTGGCTCCCGTTGTCCTCGGTCACCCTTGGCTGGAGTTACACAATCCAAGGGTTGACTGGGGACAAAACTCTGTGTCTGCGTGGAGTGATAGATGTTATGAGTCTTGTTTGGTGTCTGCTTGTTCGTCTGTTTCTCGTTCTGTTTTTCAGAGTGAGACGGTGAATCTGTCTAACGTGCCTCCGGAGTACCTCGACCTGAAGGAAGTGTTCAGTAAGTCCCGAGCTGCTTCTCTCCCTCCGCATCGTCCCTATGACTGTGCTATAGATTTACTCCCAGGTAAGTCTCCGCCTAAGGGCAAACTATACTCTCTTTCTATTCCAGAGAGGGAGGCCATGGAGAAATATATTTCTGATTCTCTAGCCTCCAAATTCATCCGCCCTTCCTCTTCTCCAGCGGGGGCGGGGTTCTTCTTCGTGGGGAAGAAGGATGGTTCTCTGCGACCTTGCATTGATTACCGAGGGCTGAATAACATCACGGTAAAGAATACCTATCCTTTGCCGTTGATGTCTTCGGCTTTCGAGAGGTTACAGGGAGCATCCGTCTTCACGAAGTTGGACTTACGTAACGCTTATCATTTGGTTTGCATCAGGGAGGGGGATGAATGGAAAACCGCATTTAATACCCCCAGGGGGCATTTTGAATACTTGGTCATGCCTTTCGGCCTTTCCAACTCCCCAGCGGTTTTCCAGGCACTCGTCAATGATGTGTTGAGAGACATGGTCGACCAATTCATATATGTCTACCTGGATGACATTTTGATTTTTTCTTCGTCTCTCCAGGAACATGTTCGACACGTCAGACGAGTGCTTCAGAGGTTGCTAGAGAATGGGCTTTTTGTCAAGGCGGAGAAATGCGCTTTTCATGCACAGTCTGTTCCTTTTTTAGGGTACATCGTGTCATCGGAGGGAATGCGCATGGATCCCGACAAGGTTAAGGCTGTGATGGATTGGCCAAGTCCAGATTCCCGTAAGGCCCTACAGAGGTTTCTGGGGTTCGCCAATTTCTATCGGCGTTTTATTCGCAATTTCAGCCAACTAGCCGCACCTCTGACTGCCTTGACCTCTCCCCGAATGACGTTCAGGTGGTCCGATACAGCCGAGGCTGTATTCGCCAAACTGAAAAGCCGCTTTGTTTCGGCTCCCATCTTAGTCGCCCCTGATCCCACACGTCAGTTCGTGGTAGAGGTCGACGCGTCAGAGGTGGGGGTAGGAGCGGTTCTTTCACAGCGCTCTCCCTCAGATGACAAGATGCACCCGTGCGCGTTTTTCTCCCATCGTCTTTCTCCTGCCGAACGCAATTATGACATTGGTAACAGAGAGTTGTTGGCCGTCAAGTTAGCGTTGGAGGAGTGGCGTCATTGGCTTGAAGGGTCGGGGGTACCTTTTATTGTATGGACGGATCATAAGAACCTTGAATATATTAGATCTGCTAAAAGACTCAACTCCAGGCAGGCTCGGTGGGCACTTTTTTTCGGACGTTTTGACTTTGTTCTCTCGTACCGCCCCGGGTCTAAAAACATCAAACCCGACTCTTTATCTCGTATTTTTGATGCTTCCGAACGCCCGGTTACTCCCGAGTGTATTTTGCCAGAGAAGATAGTTATCTCTACACTCACATGGGAGATCGAATCGAAGGTCAAAGTGGCCTTAGAAGGGGTAACGCCCCCGCCCGGCGGCCCACCGAGTTGTTTGTTCGTTCCGGAGGGGTTAAGATCCGAGGTCCTCAAATGGGGTCACTGCTCCAACATTGCCTGTCATCCAGGGGTAAACCGCACTTGCAGTTTAATAAAGCAACGATTTTGGTGGCCACTTATGGCTCGCGACGTTCGCAGTTTTGTTTTGGCTTGCTCGGTCTGTGCGGTTGGTAAGACATCTAACCAACCTCCCCAGGGGTTACTTCAGCCGCTGTCTGTTCCTTCGAGACCCTGGTCCCACATCGCTCTAGATTTTGTTACCGCCCTCCCGCCCTCCCAGGGCAAGACGGTCGTTTTGACCGTCGTGGACCGATTCTCGAAGGCAGCACATTTCATTCCCTTGCCCAAATTACCCTCAGCCAAGGAGACAGCGGTATCTGTAGTAGATCACGTCTTTCGGTTACATGGCCTCCCGATGGACGTGGTCTCCGACAGAGGTTCCCAATTTGTGTCCAAATTTTGGCAGGAGTTTTGTAAATTACTAGGAGCCACGGTTAGTCTGTCTTCGGGTTATCACCCCCAAAGCAACGGTCAGACCGAGAGAGCCAATCAGGATCTGGAGAGAGTGTTGCGATGTTTGGTATCCAATAATCCTTCATCCTGGAGCCAGCAACTCTCTATGGTTGAGTACGCTCATAACTCGTTACCAGTGTCATCTACGGGCCTTTCGCCATTTGAGTGTAGTGTAGGTTACCAGCCACCTATTTTTCCTAGTCTGGATTCCGAGGTCGCGGTCCCCTCTGTTCACGCCTTTATCCAGAGGTGTCATCGCACATGGACCAGAGCCCGTGAGACTCTGCTCCAGGTGGGAGCGCGCACCAAGGCTAAAGCCGATCGCCACCGGTCTAAGCCTCCCGTTTACGTCGTCGGTCAAAAAGTGTGGCTTTCTACCAAGAACATTCCTCTCCGCTCCGTATCTAATAAACTTGCTCCCAAATTTATCGGCCCGTTCACTGTCACCAAGATCATTAGTCCGGTGACAGTCCGCCTCAAACTCCCTCCGGCGTACAGGAGGATTCATCCCGCCTTCCATGTATCCAAAATCAAACCTGTTTTTCACTCCCACCTTAATCCGCCAGTCCCGGTTCCCCCACTGCCGCGACTCGTAGATGGGGAACCAACTTATTCGGTTAATCGCATTCTGGATTCTAGACGGAGGGGACGCGGTTTCCAGTACTTGGTGGACTGGGAAGGTTACGGTCCGGAGGAGAGAAGTTGGGTTCCTGCTAGGGACATTCTGGATCACTCCCTTATTGATGATTACAATCAACAGGTAAGGTCGGCTGGGAGCGTCAGGGGACGCTCCTAGGGGGAGGGGTACTGTCACGGTTCATGGATTCCCTGTCTCACTCTTGGGTGCGTGTTGAATGTAGGTGAGGGCGGAGCCTGGGATTGGCTCATCACGCACCTGTGGCTGATCACCTGCACCAGCTGCAACTCATCACCTTCACCCTATTTAGTCTCTCTGTTTCTCTCTTGTCTTTGTCAGAGCGTTGTTGGATGTTTCCCCTTGTGTCTCCGTGTTGGTTGTCGTTTCCCCCTTCCGTGAAACGCTGGATCCCTTCCCGGATTACCTCAACCGCGCTCCCGAGTCACTGCTGCTCACAGCCTGCCCGTGTCGCCAACAGAGTCTCTCTCACTGCTCCGTCTTATCCGGACTTCTTCTGTGTTCTGAGTTTTGGCTTCTGTGACACTTCTGTCAATAAACTAGTTACTTGCAATTGAATCCTGCCTCTGTGAATCCGTTACAGTAATTCAGTAGCCCCGCCCACCGACTCATCGGATCACGCTAGCCAGCAGCAATAAACATGCAGAAGAAGATAGCAAGATATTGTGGAAGAACACAGTTGCTGCATAAGCTTCCTTTGGATCCTAATTTTGTTGGAATATGTGATACTTCATTTATTTTTAATGAAGTTCCAGCTCACGCGGGAAAGGCCGTATGTTTGTTCGCTTCATTTCACTGCGGAATCATTTGTAAACAAGTCTCAAGTGCTGGATTTGCAGACACAATGCTGTGCCTTCTATATTGGTTCCGACAGGAATGGTGCAACACACTTATGAGAGTAAAACAACTTTTTATGTAATAGCAGTCCACGGGCTGTGTGTTTTCCAGACGGGCAACCAAAACGTATGCCCGTCGGCAGAAATTATATTCCTTTCTTGATCTAGGCACACACGCACGTGTGTGTGTGTTTGTGTCTGTGCTTATATCCACAGCGGGCCATGTAATACAGAAATAGTATTCCAATCAATCGCGGGTGGATGAGAAATAAATCATTGTGTTTGTTTGATAAAGACGTTTACGAGCCCTGTGGTCGAGAGAATCATCCCGGTCGTCGCTTTCAAATCAACCCCTCCCTCATGTGAACAGGGGAGCTGAAGCTCATTAAATATGCAAATCTTATCCAATCCTAGCCGTGGGCGTTTACTTCCAAGTCTCCAGTGTGACACGCCCATCAAAACCCAGCGTTCCGGAGAGAGCCTCAAAACCAGTGTAGGAAATAGCCTATTACTTATTAGCTATGATGTTTCTGAATGTAAAAACCACACAAACATCATTAGTTGACCTCAGACAACAGTATAAAAAAAGAAAATAAAAAAGCCAGTTCATGACACCTTTAAATCACGTGAGCCAACTCACTACACATAGCGGCCGTTAACGACACGCAATACGTTTTTGTCATTATGTTATTATATTTCATCATAAACATACATTGTTAGACAGGTAATGAACACATGCAAGCTAAGAGTTATCATTTATTTAAGGCTGAAATGGTAAACATGCAACAAGCAAAGTATTTGTCATAATGTACTTTCATAAATGTATCGGCTCTGCTGTTGTTCATAAATACCAGTAGTGATGTTGTAAAATGAGGATGTTGTCACGTCACCAGAAATATGACTGAGTCATCAGTGTCCCAATGTGTAGTGAGCCAGGGTCTTTACCAGCCTTACCAGTATCCTAATTCATGAAAACAGTATAATGATTCACAAGGTCAGAAGCTAGGGAACTGATTGAGACGCACCCATTTCACCTTTTGAAAATGCATGTGTGCAGGCGTGTAGTCTTTCTTTACAAAGCGACAAAGCCAAAAAAACATTTCTAGCATGCATAAAACAGTGTTTTTAGTCGTTTCTCCGGATCTGTGTAAATGGGAATCATTTTCACAAAAACTTTTGGTCGTTACACTTCAGGGCTGCTTTGTGGTCTTGTTTAGGCGCAAGTCCATCATCTGGTCTGAATATGGCCCGGATCCGGCCCAGATCCGGCTGACTATGGTAAACCTTGGAATAAACGGAGACAAAGAGACTATTAGCGTGGATCTCATTATGAGTTATGTCATGTCAAATATAACTATTGCAATTATTCTGCATTTCCCCCGAACCACATTAAACTAAATTTTAAATAATAACACGTTATATCTCAAAATATGTGATCGATTCAAGGATTCTAAGACCAAATTACCTCGAATTTGACCTCAAAGATCAGGTTATTCTTTCAGGTGTGTAGTATGTAATATAAGATGCATACAATAATTGTTTGTCCATGTTACTCTCTATCTCTGTCTGCCTCCATGCCATTCCTATATGAGTTAAATCCACCGCCTTGTCATTCTAAAAGCATTAAAATGACTAACAGCTAGACAGGCCTAGACTTACAGTATTAAATAGATATATTGTATTGGATTAATAGCACAGCTATGGACAGGCCTCCAGAGATGAGAACACACTCATCACTTTCTTTCTCTCGCCCTCTCTCTCCATAGGTGCTCGAGAAGACATCATGGTCCATCATCTTATATCCCCCCTCCTGCACGTCACAGAAATCAATGCTATTTAAATGTGATCTGCCCGACACATCTGTTAAAACCAATGGGGATATTTGAAGGCCTTGCGCTGCGAGCTGCGAGCAGGTAAGAGCGATAGAAAATCTTAACACATAATAGCACTTCCTGGAAACAGATCTTTTGGATTTATACTTATCCGATGGACGGACAGATGCTGGAGTCTTTTTTTAAGCTTGCAGTCAACTGTTTTGACTGAGGAAAGCAACGTCTTTCTGGTAAACCAGACACTTCTGCTGGTATTTGTCAAATGTGCACATAAAATGAGCTGTGTCATCACTCCGAACAAGTTCTTCTGTTCTGCCACGCAGAATTCTAGGAGGGAAAGTTTCAAGGTTCGGTTTCATGTCAAATTAAGCACAGGATTCAGCCTGCTGTCATCCGTGTTCCCAGGGCAACAGCCAAGGATGGCTATAACAGGAACAGTCGCAGATATCATGAAAGCCAAAACAGGCGCAGATCATAGTAGAAGGACGACAGAGCTCGCGTATTTGATTGGTGTTCAAAGCAAGGACGTGGTTTTAGTCTATAGGTTGCCAATGACTGTTGTACCAGCAACAGTTGAGAGAGCAATAATTATAACACATGACTCACAGCGGGTTTCCTTCAAAGAAGAAACTGAGAACAAAGCAAAAAGACGGGGGGAAAGGAAGAAAATATCAGGCAAACACCCCAGGGTAAGGTTTATCTGCCGTAAAAACCCTTTGGTTCCCAGGTCCCAACGAGATTGTACTTTTTAATAGAGCTATTTCCTCACATTATTTGGTATTCTTTCTCTGTAAGGTCCAGTGGGAAGGTCAGGAGCAATTGCAGAGCTGGATCTCAACCTGTAATATTTAAACTGTGTTCAGACTCTTGATACTTGCGCTCTCTCACACTCTGTAATAAAAAAAATCACAGCAGTATCTCGTCATATATACACTATAGGTTTAGGTTAGTATTTAAGTCTGGTTTAGAATGCAAATTGTGCTTGTTTAGAATGGATTGGCATTTAAATGCTTTGGGCAATAACTTGAAAATTCTGTTCATGCTTGTCAATAAATACAAAATACAAATAAGGCAGATGCTATTTGCACCTGGCGTAAATAGTGGGGAAATGGCATTTGCACCATGTTGGTACAATAAACTATGTGCATTTTTTATACTTAAAAAAAGGCAGGTTTTATGTTTTATCTCTTTATCTCTATCTACTGGCTAAGAAATCAATCAAAAACAATGCTTAACAATAATATAATACATCTAATTATATTGTATACATTTTCATAATGACAATTTATGATTGTTTTAAAACCACTCTAAGACTTGATGAGGCTTTTCATCATTGTATTTTACAGTTTATATAATGTATACAATTTTACAGTTTATGTAATAAAGGCTATACGTCAATAAGTACTGCATTATGGCTTGGAAAGCACACATAACCCATATATTGTCCCAATCTTGTGTTTAATGTCTTGACATTTTATTAGTCAAAACATGGGTGTGTCCCAATCAGCTACCTAGAGTCAATATATTGATTTTATTAATTCAGGTACTGATAAGGCCAGTTAAGGACGCTCACTCACTACACATTGGTACACTGATGATTGTACCAATGAATGTTATTTATAGTACATTATGATAAATACATTGCTTTGTACGCCAACGTAACCATATTTCTGAAATGGAAACCAGTGATGTTTCCTAGTCTATCCATATAGATTTCCCTCATCCACTTCAAGAAGTGAAACTCAAAATGGCGGTGGGGCTTCCCCCAAGGAAAAGTGCTTAGGGAAATTTGCGAGCGCGTGTCCAAAAGTGGAGTGGAACACTGCCATAGTGAGCATCAATGCACCCTGGTTTTCAAGGTGCATTGCAGGACTTTTTAGGGAGCAAACGTTTCAGTGCCCTTAAAGGATTCTGAGATTTAGACAGCCCTTAAAATGCCGAATCCCTGATCAGTGCCCTGACTACGGAACTATAGGGAGCTGATTGAGATGCAACCCATTTCTCCTTTCTATTAAACTATAGCGCATATTAAGGGATTTCCTGGAACGTCATAAGTTATTACTATGATAATGAGTCTGTGAGTCTGTTTTGTACTTTTCTGCAGGAGGGTGCCCTCCGGCTTAAAGTATAAATATAACAGACATTACATCATAGCCTTTTGAGCATGGATATATTGCTTCGCTTTGGATAACAATAAAACTTCAGGTCATGAATAGACTATCTTGTCTTGTTGAATTTAAATCTTATTCTCATTGACCCATGAAACCTCTCTTGAACACACTTGCCCCAAAAAACAGTTTGATAAATGTTTTATCAAAAGTGTGTCCCCCATGACCCCAGTATATTCTTTGTCCATTTTAATGATCAAGATGAGTATAAAAATGGTGATGGTTCATGAAAAGCAAAATATTGCTAACCAGCTTAGATCTGCATCCACCACTCTTTGAAATTGCATACTTCATCTTTAACACTTCACTTCATTATTATTATTATTATTATTATTATCATTATTTGATGATGATTCTGTAATATATCGAACAGAACAGTTATAAAGCCCATTAGAAATGAATGTAAACTGCTTAATCTCAATAGTGTCGTATTTGGAATGAGACCAATATGATTACTGCAGTCCATATGAATATAGTTACTGCATGTAACACCAGCAAATCTAGCCCATACGGTTCTCATTGTAATATCAAAAGCGACGCCAGCCAGGATGCCAGCTGCTCCGTACTCGTGGATTTCACCAGCAGGACTCGAGTCGCTGCTGTTTCAACAAATTTATTGTGGCACCTGCCGATCCAAACCTTTGCTTCCTTTCCAGCAACCTAAACCACCCTCAGAACCGCCAGGAATTATTATAGAGAAAATGGGAAATGTTTGATTTCCAGCCAAATATACAACAGTCACTTCTCCAAGATGAATTAATTTACCCCCTTTTTCATTAATCTCTTATTGGAGTCTGGTTTTTGACTGGAAACACAAATAACTTAATCTGAAAGATAAGATTAAGTCACTGAACTATTATTTGGTGGGTTTTTTTTTTTTTACATTTGTTGATATCCCAGATACTGTTTCCCAATTATCGAGACCCTAAATCATCTCCAGCACTCAACAATGAGAGAATAAAGAATAAAATGTGTTTTATGACAAAAACCCTGCTGCAAAGAGCCATGTTTTCTGCCAGAGTATAGAATTTGTTTCAAGGGTAAATTAAATAAATCATCAAATTCAGTCCAGTTAACATCATCTTTGGCAATACTCGTCATAATTCAAATATCTGTGTGGTTTTTTTTTTTGTTTTTTTTTACCCAAATGTTCAAATGTACCCCAAAGTTAAAATCGAGCCACATAACACAAAAACCAATAAGATTGTCATCTTAATGTAACACATCAGTGTTGCCACAGTCGATTTCTGATTACTCCTTTATAAAGTAACTTAGTTACTTTACAGATTACTTGATTTTAAAAGTAACTAAGTAAGGTTACAAGTTACGTTATTAGTTACATTCAGCAGTTGCCTACAACACCCCTGCCACCTCAACATAGAAATGACAACCATTTTTGCCAACACTTACTTTATTGGAAGTGTATTTTTAACAGTAACAGCAACAATGTATCTCCTGACATTTTAAGTTGAAATGAAAAAATATTTCCCGAAGAAATACTCTCCCCAAAACGGAAGAAGAAAGCAAAAATATTTTTATTTTTTTATTTTTTACTAAGGAAAATGACTAAAATAGTAACTCACAGTGACTTGGATAAGTTACTTTAATCTGATTACTGGTTTGGAAATAGTAACACGTTAGATTACTTGTTACTGGAATAAAGTAGTCAGATTAGAGTAACATGTTACTAAATAACACGTTACTGGCATCACTGTAACACATGTAGTTGCAAAGTCAAAAACTCATAGTTAGTAGAACGTCTAAAGTGAACTATCAAAATAAAGTGTAACCAACTTTAAACAAAACACATAAGAAGTTATTTGTTTGTGCATATATTGTGCAATTCCTCTGTTGTGAAAGTGTTGAGAAACTCCAATTCAACATCATGTGGGGTATGGCCATAGATAGAAAACCAATTCACAAATTCAGAATTTTGCATAACCCTGTCCTGCAGTTCAACACACTCACAAAGTGAACTGTGCCCACCGCACCTTCAGTTTGGGATATCATTGGGCAACCCAGATAAGTGCAGTATACCATTGCCCTCCCATTTACCTTCCTTCACCTACATCCATTACCCACCATGAGAACAGCAGTATTTCCTTTTTCCAAAGGCTCAGGTCTTTCCATTGAGACGCCTGCATCAGTGCCTGTCATTCAAACTCGCACTCCTCCTGTGGTCTTGATGACTGCAAGTGCACCTGCAGTGTCTCCTCCTGTTCCGTGCCTCTCTGTCTCTTATAGCCCCTACATTTTCTACCTGTTGGGCCCTGTCAGCCCATCGTGGTACTTGCTGGGTTTTTTATGACTGCTAGCATAACTCCAACTGGAGAGTTCATCTGCCCTCAACATGTGGTTATGGGGTACTTTACTTGTACTTTCCACCCAGTCTACCAATCATCATCCTCATTTTCTACTGCAGTTAGCTGGATTCCCTGAGTACTGTAAGAACAACCAGAGCGCATATGGCTTATGCTGTCCGTACCTCATGTTTGCAGTTTCACACCACCTCGTTTGCAATCTTGGTGTCTGCCACTGAATTTGCAGTGCTTCCTTTGCACTCTATCCCTCTTGGATTGTTTTTATGTTCACTTACAACATTCTCAAGTAAATTCATTCCTTTTCCCCAATCCAGTTATATAATATGACAAAGTCAACACTGCTGATAAAAAGTTGTCACACAATTAAGTCTAAAACAATAGTACACTCCAAATATGGCAAGCCATTTTTCCTTTTA